>NW_026854050.1:0-115281 GCF_026571515.1 Ruditapes philippinarum
TTAATTCTTAGGCCATTTTTCATCGCCTCTTGCTTAAAATCTGATAGATTTGAGAAAATTTCTGACGAGTGATTTTGTAATATGAACAAAAGTTTTCCGTCGAACTCTATGACAGAACTCTGACAAATTATCATAAGAATTCCATCCCTGGTGTAACAGTTCCTCCTCCGTGAAAATGCATATCACATTTATTCAAGGTTTTTTGTTTCTTAAATCCGAAGTGGCAAAAGACGCTCAAATGATATCGCTTTCAACATTGTTGAAATCAAAATTATTATTGACTATAGAAACAAGCGTCGAATTTTGCTCTCATAATTTATCTAGCTCATGAATAAAGTGTCAAGAAACAAAATTATCTTTGCTGTTCATTATTCGTATCTTATTTTGGGAACGCTCAGATAACATTTGCATAAATTATTTCCAATAACATTTCAGAATCGTTTTCTGATATTTGCATTCATTTTGGTTCATACGTTTGGACAAACACGGTGCACAGGTAAGATAAAATTATATGCCTCTTTTAATGCAAGTTCTATGTATAAGAAATCCCAATGTCAGTCATGTAAGCATTGTATGCATAAATTACATATAGCCTACATGAAAAACTTACCTGATTTTAAAACATATCTAACAATCATATTCAATTTAAAAAATGCCCGCTAATGTTCAATTATTACCAAAATCGTCTACAGATAAACTTTTGTGTACTTTTTGTTTCTACAAATATAATAATAAGTACCTGTATATGAATAATAAATTGTTTACTTTTATATCTAAAGATTTACTTAATTTAGGTGGACTTTTCCTCGTTATATTGGAATAAACTTTAGCATTAAGTTGATTTTTGTTTACATGTTTAGTTTGAAAGTGTAGGACATGTAGGATAGACCGAACGTCCGTATCCGTTCAGTGTAATTCTTACTATTGTATCCGAGGTCCTTATCACAAGCTTGACGGAAAGAACCTAAATGCGAATATTAAGTTTGATGAAGGCTTAGCTAAAACTGTTCAAATAGACGCCACGTTAACACGGTTAAAAATACGGTTAATGCGAAAAAGATGCTATAAATATTCAAACTTAGGCCTTACCTAGCTCAATGACTAAGTATCAATTTATCAAGAAAATGAATAAGGACACTCATTCGTTAATAGAGGCAAATAATCAGGATTCTTGTCAGATGACAGTCATGTATCCTTTCACCCTGAGTATTTATAGACAAGAATTCAGTCAATGAGTAGCATAAACTAATTAATTCAGTCAGATCTTACAATTGGAATTGATATATAAAACAATGCAACAATTTTGTATGGTGGCAAGGTGGCATACAGGGGACATGTTGTTAAATTTAGTACGTGGTCACGCGATATACTAGTATATAACGTGGCAACGCGATATATATTACGTACACACACAATTAATTTTACGTGAACACAGGATAGGTATTACGTACGCGTGCGCACATGCACATCGTATAGTCACATAATGACTTTAACGTGCATAGGTAATAGACGACTGGAAGTCACGTCATACTATCACGTAAGCTCTATTAGCTATCACGTCCGGTCGTATTAGCTATCGCGTGCACACGCTATATCTATAGCGCGGCACTAGTAAATAAAAGATTCCTATAACCTCTCTATGCAACTGTAATTTCGTCAGCCGTTTTATGATAGCACAAGGATTCAATTTGATTTATTTAAAAGAGTGAAAACGACAGTCGACCAACATCGATACGTGTGGTTAATAAAATAATAACGGCGCAAGTACTCATCCATCGTCGGATACCCACGATTGATAAACATGTCACATAACATGCTGATGAATGATAATGGTTCGGCCGTGGGTATCCGACGATGGTACTCATCTGAATATCTCCAGTTTCTTTAAACTCAATCACAAATTTCGTAAAGGCATAATGTTGAGACGAAACTTTTATTAAGAATTTACTAGAATGTTTTAAAGGGCTTTATACGCCATCATTTTTTTTTGCGTTCCTAAGTGATTCTGAGTTATCGCTTTTACTTTTTCCAGGTACTTTTGGACGAGACTTTAACATAGGTATACTTAAAACATATAACGACAATTTCGGAAAGTTTTCACTTCTTATTACCTCAAATATGACAGGAACGGCTATAATCTACATACCACATTTAGGCATCAACACAACACGTAGTTTTAATCAAAGTTTAGAATACAAAGTAACGGGTGACACCATAACAAAGGTAAATACAACAGTGGAACACAAGGGTATACATGTGACAACAGATGTCGACGTGACACTTACTGTTATGAAATATCCAGGCGGTACATGGGAAGGTTTTTTGGCACTTCCGACTGACATGTTGTCTACTGAATACATAATATCGTCGTATGAGCCATATTCCAGCAGCCAGTATAGTGATTTTCTTGTTGTTGCTGTACATGACGACACTTTTATTAATATATATCTCAATAAAAATGTAGTAAAAGTCAAGTTGAATAGACTAGAGACGTATCTTGTACGAAGATATGACGATTTAAGTGGAGCAAGAGTTAGCAGCAATACATCTGTCGCTGTTTTCTCTGGACACGAAGCTACGATGACACCAATAACTTGTGCTGGCTCGGGAGAATATTTTGTAGAGCAACTTTTGCCTACCAAACATTTTGCTCAAGAAATTATCGTTCCGCCGGTACCGCCAAAATCACAATATGTAGTGCGAATATATAGTTCATCTCAAAACACATCTATAACATTTCGTAATACAACGAATCAAAATAGGCAAATTCTTTTGAAAGTTGGTGAATTCTATGAAATTGTAAGTAGTAAAGACGCAATGTACGTTTTTGCAACCAAACCTGTTCAGGTGATGTTGTACAGTACATGTCATTTTGATAATGGTATTGGCAACGTGTTCATGTCTATAGTCCCGGCAATCAATCAATATAGAAACTTCTATCATTTCTCCATAATTGCAACCAATGAACCTTTTACTCATTATCTAACAATCATTGCAAAAACTGAGGATCTATCTGGACTAAGAATCAATGGAAACCAAATGGGAAATATCTTTTATAGCTATGTGACACACGCAAACAATGAGACGTTTACAGTTAACGTATACAAATTGACAGCCGGTGAATATCATCTGTATCACGTGACCGGTAGAACATTTGGAGCAATACAATATGGCTTTTATTTAAATTATGCTTACGGATACCCGCTTGGGATGGAGGTTTACACAGGTAAATGCAAGTACATTGTTTTAGAAAATAAATTAAATTTATAATTAATAATCGGTAAAACTTGGTTCTCTTGTGACTGATAAGTACTAATTTCTAAGTGTTGTTTTCTTATTATACATGATTGAATGTTTAATGTTATTCTTAACTGGGGTAGTAATATTTCGTTTGACATCATTTATTTCTTAGTACTTTTATTTTCTTTGATATAGTTAAATTGACACAATATCAATTACAAGTAAATTATATCGAAACATTTCTAATACAGTGAGTTTAAAAGCAATAAAAATTGTTAAGAACTTATTTGTATAAACCAAGTTTTGATATTTGGGAAGGTGGTGTGTGAATTTCCGGCTTTGTGTTAGGCAAAACTTAACTATTTCAAATAATTGCGGATTTTGCAAGAAAAAAAAAATCATCATTTCGATGGATAAGGGACCACATCACACTTTAAAAGCACCTGCGAGTGTTAAAACTATATGTCCGCTTTCTTCAGTTAAAATGATATTGCTTGAAGTTTGAAAAATGATACATTCAAAATATAAGAATGATAGAAATATGTTTGGATATATGCTTATGCGTATGCATGAAATCATTGCTTAATGATAAAAATCTATTGAAAATGGCAGCACAATCGGATAATATTTTGTTCAGGATAATTTTATTCTAAATGTAATAAGTAATATATGCAATATGCATGTGTGCTAAACAACAGAGAAAGTCTTTATCATAACTCTTTTGAGAGTCTGCCATAATTTTATGGAAATAACACAGCCGTATATAAATTTGTAAAAAAAAAATATTTGATATTTACTGAATATTTTGTTGTAGTCACTTTCTGAGTTTTTTTATTTTGCTACTCGCAAAGTTGGAAAATTGATATCTCACGAGACCCACAGTGGTAAGAGTCAAGTGTTTTCACGACCATAATCAGTCACTCCGCCATACAATAAAATTGCTGGTAGCATTTAATATATACAACCCGGATTATTGATTTATATTATTGATTTGGAATACAATATATATTAAGCACCTACTCGCACAATTAATAAAAAACCTTATTCTCTAAACATTGTCATAGTATTACTCAATTATGTTTCTTTCCATATTTTTTTGTTATTAGAAAGCACGGGAAATGACGAACTTAAATGTTTCGACTGTAATGATATGACTCATTTGTACCTCTGTGACACCGTTAGTAAATGTTTGAGCGGCCAGGTATACATTTTATTTTATTACCATGTGTAAGCCGGGCTTATAGTTATGTTAGACACTGTAAACAGCAAACGACGACTTTCAAGCTTCCATGTCAAAGAACTTATGTATCCCTATGTGTTTTGCTTTATACAGTGATTGCACTATACATGTTTATTGTTGTTGCAAAGAGGTTATTGCTCTACATAAGAATGTACTGCAGAGGTTGAAAAAAATTTATTCACGAACTTGCAATTGCAATTTTGTATGAAAATAGTATTGAAACTGTATAATTACATGTTCATATTAACAAAAAAGATGTTCTATGGTGTAACATTAAGAGTTATGTGTACAGTGTTCCGTGAAGGTCTGACAACAAAAAGCGCAAAGTACGACATTACGATGCTGACAGTTCGACAGTACAATGGCAAAGCGCTGCAGTTCGGAGGTGAAAGTTCGACAGTACGATGGCAAAGCGTGGTAGTTCGATGGTGATGGTCCATCGTATTGTCTTATTGTCACCATCGTACTGTTATGTCATACAGTCTGACCAGTACGGTGTTCCATTAGGGCCCGAAGCATGACAGTACGATGGTGACAGTTCGTAAGTATGATGACCAAGCGCGACAGTATGGTCGTGACAATACCACAGAACGATGGACAGTCATCATCGTACTTTCGTGCATTAAACTGTTCGTTCACACAGAAAATGCGCTGGTCCTAACGGAAGACCATAGACCAGACATATGATTGGCGATTTTTCTTTAACATAGTTTGTGATTTGTATTTTGTAAGGTATGCCATGTGGAGTCCTATAGAACCAACAGTGGGCAGGTGAAATACAACAGTGGATGCTTAGCCTCAGAGGTAAACAAACAAACACACAAAAGAGTGACACACACAACTATACGCACGCATGCATACATACACACACATTGTGAAATGTTAAGGGTTTGAACCAAAATACATATTAATAGAAAAATGTAATTGATTATTTAAAAAATTGCATTAAAAATAATTTTTCTTTAGAGGAACACGCCATGATGAAACTGTTTTTTCCCCGTTCATTCCGAACAAATTTTGGTTTAAACACATTGTGGGGTATAAAAATGATTGTGGTTTTAACAAAGACCAAAAAATAAATAAAACAACCTCTATATCCTAAAGAAGACCGTTATCTCTCTGTCCGAATTTCGTTTCCGAGGTATTTCTCAGAAACTAATGGTTTGATTTCAATAAAACTTTCCGGGAACATTCAATACTAAAATGAGATGCGCATTATCATCTGCATGCTCCAAACGAAACATCCAAGATAGATTTATTGCCCCTGAAGTTTAAAAGTACATATACAGAGTGATATTCTTTTCACGATACATCTCGGTAACTTCTAACTGGATTTCAACCGAACTTTATGAGAGCCAACACATAAGTTATTAATTCGTGACCTTGACCTTTAAATGACCTTGACCTTCCAGATCAAATAACCTTGTATTGATTTTTCTAAACTACATGTATGACAGTATCTTTGTTATTTTATTACTATTTCTATAAATGTACTTGGACAAAATAATGCTAAAATAAAGGAAAGCCAACATGGTGAAATGATAAAGAATGAACTCGTCCATGACCCTTTTTGTACTTGTTGTGATTAATGATAACCCGTATTCGGCAGGGGATATAAAGTAAACAAAATGTCTTGTATTTAACGGTGATCAAGTTGAACATTCGCGAATTCATTCAAAAGAAACCTTTGGTGATTTTAAAGTAAATTCAAAATGTGAAATATTAGAAAAAGTATTTTTTTCAATATATGTTGTGCTTTATTTTGTGTTAACAGCAATGTTCTAGTAAGAAACGACAAACAAGTCAGAGTAAATCCAAATGTGTTCACTGCTGCTCTTCACCACTTTGCAATTCGAACGGCTGTGGAGCTGAGGGTAAAGAAAACAACTTTTGACGTTTTTAATTACTTGCAGATAGAAATTTTCCTTCGTAATACTCAAACGGTATCACTAGAAAATAAAATGGTGCGTTGTTAAATGTCTTTTATGGTGCGGTATAAATATTTTGTTCTGCTGCAATCGTAACAACTTAGCTTTCTCCGATGACTTCATGTATTAGCCCGAGGTTTTCCGATTGGTTCTACTGTCACGTAGCGCTGGCAAAAAAGAAAAAACCGCCAACAATTTAAAACGGAATTCTATCTTGTCTCACGCTGAAAATATGCCAACATGTTTTAAGCGTCCTATGGTTTTGCAGGACCTCATAGTCTAATGATTAAAGTACGCCGATCATTGTTTCTCAGGTTTGCCTCCCTTTCAACTACGAGGACCGTTATGCTACGACTGCTCGTATGTTTCTAACATGGATGAGTGTAAGACAGTAAGGCTGTGTTCCAAAGACGAAGTAAGACGCCATTTTACACACTCCGTATTAAACCTGGCATAACTATAGAAATTTGTAGAAAAAGCATAAATGATTGTAGATGAGTTGCTTTCTTTTTTCCCTTGTTAATTCAATAAAAATAACATTTTATTCTTTACACTTTGGTTCGGCTCCTGGCATCAGTCAAAAATTTCAATGCTGTTCACTTTGTGTAATAACGGTAGTGTGTCCACGTATCAGCTAAAGGAGCGAATATTTTGATATGCTCTTTAATTAGAATTTAAGCTTTACAAAAACGGCTTCAAAGTTACAAATCATGAACGTGGTTTAACTTTACGAAATTTTACGAAATGAGTTAAGAAAAACCTATTTTGTAAATTCCTCATTAAAATGAGCGGACAGTTGAGTGGTGAGAAACTTGACATAAAGTATCCTTAAAAACATGTGCTTTTATTTTGTTTCAAGGTTTGTAGCGTAGAGAAGTATGACTGGGGTGGGGTATATGACCATTACACAGCAAAATGTCATAACAAACAGGTATTGATATAAAATACAACAATTTAGCGTTTTTATGATTGCCTGGTCTTTCTGGAACATTGGTACCGATTTTGTTAGTGATGAAAATAGAAAACTATATATTTAACGGTGATGTGGACATTCGGCATGTAAAACAATTTTTACTCCATTAAATGAACTAACGAATCCAGCGATTTTCATTTACTTTTGCTTTTCATTGATCTCGTGGTCTTCAAAATTTAAAATCATTGCTATGAAGATCTGATTTTATATTAAAAAGTCATCATTTTCTCTAACAAAATAACTTTTGACAAATGTTGTTAGTTAAGAATACAAGCCTTTACACCAGAAAGTCATTTTCTTAATGATTGAACAAATATATAAACCAGAGTAGGCAAAGAGATTATTTCTTCTACGTTTTGGATGAAATGCCATCTTAAGAATATTTGGCTTACTTGAACTTACTATTAGATATAGGTAATTAGATAAAAAATAAGTTTTTATTTGGCCAGTTCCATTAAAATCTAAGTTATGGGTACCACCAAATTCAGTCTGTAACACTCACTCATGATGAAGGGCTTGAATCTTTTATGTACTTGATATATATATATGTAAGACCATATGATTTTCCTGAGGCTAAAGATATAAAGAAAACCTCATGTACCTATTATTATATAAGTGCTTAATTTAAAAAAAACGATACGGACACAGGTTTTTATAAAGTGTAACATTTTCCCATTTTAGTGTATTTCGCACAAGAGACAAACTGACGTCACATCTGCACGAGAATCACGATCAACGCCCGTATGTAAAACCTGTTGCGACGCCGATCTTTGCAATACCGATTGCTCAAAGACGTCACAAAATGGCACTGACGTCATAATTGTTGGTATGTTATTTCGTTATACATTTATGTGTAAATATTTTACATATATTTGTAAGTGCACTCGTACTCCTTTTAACAATATAAGAAATAGATAAGATAAGTGACCATAACGTGAAGAAGAATGTTAATAATAATAACTATGATAATTATGACGAAGACATTTTTGAGTGATAATATTAATGATGATGATGATGATGATGATGGTGAATGCAAACATAGGCCCACGCTTTATGCCCACGAATTGCACTGTCCGTCTGTCCTTGCAGCCCAACTAACACAACATTTGTGTCCCGACTGTAAAGATAATATTTGTTGGTGATGATATTGATGATGATAATGATAATTCTAATGATTCTGATAATGAAAGCAGACATATGCCCATCTTTCAACAAAAGGAAATCTGAACACAATAGTCTGTAATCTATTTATCACAACATCACTGCGGACAAAAGAAAATAAGAAAATAAGTAACTTTTAGGTTATTGTCAAATTGAATTACAATGTGTATACGATAATCAGATGAATATATTTAAATTGTTGTTGTAATCAATTTGTGCTGGAAATATAAGTTGTATCTTTGTATTGCCCTATACTATATATGTATCTAATTGTAAGTAATGTATTTTTCGTGTATTATTTTCTCGAATGCAATCAGAGAATATGTAAATGAAATTGATTAACTTGATCTAGAGACGTCCTGCAATTCTTTCGATTAAAGAATTGAGACTCCCTTATGAATGCCTTTTTTTTATCTTCCAGGATGAATTCGGGCGTTGTCATGAAATTACTTCTTGGTGATGGGTGAAAAAACTTTATATTAATAAAGACAAAAATAACTACCATTTAGTAATACTTATTTTTTTTAGGAAATAGATATCAATTCTGAGTGCATTGTTGTATAATAATGCACGTTTTTCGTTCAAATGCTTTGTAATTAATCACTCAGGCCTATCGGCCTTCGTGATTATATTACTACGCATTTGAACGAAAAACGTGCATTATTATACAATAATGCACGAAGAATTAATATCTATTTCCATTCTAACACGTCAAGAATAAATATAATTATTATTTTTAAGGTGTACTTTATGTTTGGTGGTTAGATTTGTTTTCGCCTAGGGGTTCCCAATAGAAACGTTCTTTAAAGGCTGTTCCAGTGGGTTGAAAAATCTGTCGTTAAATCTACCGTGTGTAGAAACATTTTGAGAATAACGAATTTTGAAAACGTTGGTACAACTTTGTTTCATTATTTTATTTCACTCTATAATTTTTCAAGCGAAATACAAATTATGAAAAGTGAAAAAAAAAATGTAAAACTTAACTCGTTTGCGACATTAAAATAGCGTAATTGATTTGATTGTTTTGCACGTGCAGTTTGGCGCTACATTTTGACGTCACGTAAACAACACTTTAAACGTCTGTACAGCGTTAACGACTGAATTAAAGATATTGGTGTTCGGATTCATTTTCTTAGTTAGACCATTTTCTTTCATTCTAGATAGTTTTCACAACAAAATTCAACAAAAAATTGTTTTTATTTATAAGATTTTTCAAACAAAATGGCGCCCTCAATGTGAAAATACACAGTGAGATAATAAGAACGGCGAGTGCATTGTTGTACCGACAGCTGGTTTTTGATTCTTTTTCTTGCATATTACATGTCAATTATTTTCGGAACAGAAATTATGAAAACTGATATTCTCTTTCGCACTTCTTTCTTATAGTAGCGAATGAACAAACAATTTCATTCATAACGGAAAAATGATGTCATCTTAAGAACGCGATTCATTCATAAAAGGCGCGCGTAAATTACGTCATTTAAAGCACGCGACTTGTCTTACATTGGGGGTGTAAGACAGATTTTTCTAGCACCGGTGTAAACGGTAGATAATCCTGTCTGATATGCAAATATATAAGAATCTTACATCGGCTGCCGGTACAGACCGGAATATCTAGCTCGAGGGTAACTGTTTAGGATTTAGCTCAATACGGGATTGGAGCAGTACCTCTAGACGCTTGCAGAAATCATGATCACAAAATAGACAAATAACGTTTTTTCGCCGAATTTTACATTTTTCGTTGATTTTCGTATTTGATTCGGTGTGAAAAGATGAATTAGACCTGTTAAAGTTCATTCCGTTGGGTAAAAAGACAAGATTTTAGCATTTTATCATTCAAGCGCATTGTCCGGTATATACCGGAATACGGTATTTAGTGTGGTGCTCCAATCTTTTTTTTTTTAGTCACAGCCAACTGTTTACGGCGGTAACGAGGCTCTGCCGAGTTTCCGCTTAACAGTTACCCGAGAGCTAGATATTCCGGTCTGTACCAAATGCCGGTGTTTGATTCTTTTTGTTGCATATAACATGTCAATTATTTTCGGAAAAGAAATTATGAAAACTGATACACTCATTACGCACTCTTTTCTTATAGTAGCGTATGAACTTACAACTTCATTCATAACGGAAAAATGACGTCATCCTTAGAACGCGATTCATTCATAAAAGGCTCGCGTCAATGACGTCATTCAAAGCACGCGACTTGTCTTACATGGGGGGTGTAAGACAGAGTTTTCTAGCACCGGTGTAAACGGTAGATAATCCTGTCTGAGATGCAAGAAAAGTATTATCTACAACATTTATGTATGAAAGTGATTTAGTAACATCCACCTTTGTATTTTTTATTACAACGCATGTGACATTTTCCTGGCTCTCCATGAAACACATAAAGCACCTAGGTAACAGAACTAAACACATGTTTATCAACAAATTTACTTTCACATATTACAGTAAGACCATCGTTACGGTGTGTACATGTACGGACTGGAGGAATGTTCGAATTAAGAAGACTACAACATTTATTAGGGATTTAGTTACATCAACATTTGTATTTTTTTATTTTAACATGTGTAACATTTTCGTGGCTTTCTATGAATAACGATGCATAAAACACATAGGTATCAAAACTAAACACATTTTCATCAACAAATTTACTTTCACATATTACAGTAAGACCATCGTTACAGTGTGCACAGTAGAGACTTGGAGAGAGTGTTCGAAAATCGTGAAAATCATTACTTCAAAATATTCGATTCACACAAACGCGCACGCACTCACAAACTCATACTTATCATGGCTTTATTCTGTAATTCCGGTTTTCTAAACATTTTAAAAATTTGAATCTTTTTTCATATGGTAAAAGTATTGTACACTTTATTATTTATTTATAAAGAACAGAACCGAAGTTTATGGAACCAAATTGACTTTAACACTTGGGTTCATCGTCATAAAACATATACAGCTACATAAATGAGCCGCGTCATGACAAAACCAACATAATGGGGTTTGCAACCAGCATGGATCCAGACCAGCTTGCGCATCCGCGCAGTCTGATCAGGATCCATATTTTTCGCCATCAGTTTCTCTACTTGTAATAGAGTTGGAAAGCGAACAGCATGGATCCTAATCAGATTGCGCGGCTGGTCTGGACCCATGCTGGTCGCAAAAGCACTATGTTGGTTTTTTCGTGACGCGGCTCAAATTTATTATATATACCATAGCAGGAGCCAATTACATGTACTTTACTAGTACCAAAAGTTATTTACGTTACATATCATAATAATAATATTAATATGTCTACATATATGATAAGACAATAAAGAATACAGCAGTTTGTAAGTTTAATAATAAAAAAAAACATTATAAGATTATCTGTTTTGATGAAGGAAATTACATGTTTATATATATATGTTGTAATATTCTTTGAAGATCTTATTAAATGCCTTAAAATTAATGGACACAGGAACTTATTATGCCATTCTTGAGTCTAAGGGGCAGTCTATTTTACCAAATTGACTTTATCCATCGACTTATCATTCGTGAACACCTTCTATTATATTTTCACTCGTGGCTACGCCACTCGTGAAAATATTGCATCTGGTGTTCACTCAGTGAAATTATATTTCAATCTTACTTGCCAAACAAACAAATATCCTCTATATGTCATCTACTTTGTTGTTGTTGAAGTATTTTAGTATGATTATTATTATTCTTTTACTCCTTTCTTATTTTTACCTTCTTGTTTAAAACTACCAAATTCTTCCTTGTATTTATGAGTCAAATAAAAGCAGATTACACACTTTAATAAGCAGTAAACAAACCATGAAAGAATTAACAGAAGACTTTGTAAATTAAGCATTTATAATTGTTGTTTATAGAATTCCGTTATGTACATTCTCGCAACCTCGAGTCGGCGAAAAGAAAATATATGAGCCTTGTCATGACAAAACCAACATAATGGGTTTGCGACCAGCATGGATCCAGACCAGCCTGCGCATCCGCCCAGTCTGATCAGGATCCATGCTGTTTGCTTACAAACCCTATAACTAGTAGAGAAACTGATAGCCAACAGCATTAACCCTGATCAGACTGCGCGGATGCGTAGCTGGATCCATGCTGATCGCAAACGCACTATGTTGGTTTTGTCATGACGCGGCTCATATCTATTTAAGTATCTAGATTACACCGAAAGCTATTCTACCATGCCAGTTGTGAGAACGAAAATTCCAGTTGCTTAATGAGACATTCTAATTGTCAATTCCTGAATAATTTTTCGTCATATTGAAGAAACTTTGGATAAGAATAATGGTACAAATTAAGTTGATTAATCTGCCTTTTAATCCACCTGATTCTTTAATTATGTATTCGGGCGTCAAGTGGGTGAGCTTTACACATATTTCAAAATTGAGCAACAGAGCATCATAGAACCTCATATGTAAAAGTGTTTTTTGTGTTGCTGTGGGTTTCTTTGTTTGTTGTTGTTGTTTTTTGTGTTTTTGTTTGGGGGGGGGGAGTTTATATATGCACGTGACGTAAATGGTTTTTAGAAGGATTCGTGATTTACAGAATTCAAGTATTTTGAAAAATCTTTTCCGAAACGGCACATCAGTCAAAACTCTGACAGGCGACGCCTCATGATCATTTGATTTTCAGATTTGTTTTTGTTACTTAATTTTCTGCCATGACGGAAAATATGCTGAAATTTTATGCAACAGATTTTATTCTATAGTTGTTTATGCGTAAAGATAAACGAAGTACTCCCGGAAACGTATTAAACACTTTTTTACAGAAAGTTGTAAACTGAAAGTCTTGTGCGGGTGGACTACTTGTGCGGACAGACTACTTGTGCGGACGGACTACTTGTGGGGGGACTAACAAACTAGTCAAATTTCACTGTTTTATTATTCTTGTCACTCCTGTTTGATATCTCATTTTCTTTTATGTGGAGAGGTTATTGAAATCTGTAACTAGTCTTATCTATCAGAGGTAACATTACTTCACAATTGCATGTGAATAAATCTTTAATTAGTAAAGCTAAAAGCTTAAAACGTTTCACTTTAGATAAATTCCGAGATATATGTATGCCTTTGAACTCTATACCACTAGTTGCCTATAATTATATTGATAATGGATACAGACTAACAACTTGAAATACGTTGATTGCATTTTGTATAATTAATCTAACGATCTATAATCCAATTTGTCCTCAACAATGGGGTGGCACGAAACCATAGAATTGAGAATATTGGATAGCCGTTAAATTAAGTCGGTTCTTGGTTTTCTGACGTTGTTAAGTTGATCAATTATTCACAGACACCATCCGTCGAGTGAAAAAAGTTTACCGGTGTGCGTAAAGATTTAATTATTGTAATATTTGAAGCATTTTAAATTAAGTATTGGAATGAATGTAACCAGTGGGCGTGACTTCTGCTAATTTGCTTACAAATCTCTGTTGAGTATTGCAAATGTATTATTATACTACGAAGCGCTGGTACAAAGAGTTTATTTAATCATGGATATACTAGACGAGCCTTTATTATATCAATCGTTATTTTGAGGTATCTTTGAAACTAGAATTCTAAATCTTAAGAAGGAATATTCAAAATATTAAAACTGGACAAAATTGATTACAATGTTAAGAACACAGTTGTCCGGTTTGATAATTATATTGTTTATTGTGATGAAATTTCACGCTGTAGATGCAAACTTTGCCCGTAAAATTTTTCTGGGGTAGGTGTTTTAAACCCCGGGCGCGTTTTCAGGTTTTGGGGACCGGAAGCCCATTTTTATGCTGCCAACCCGAAATGGCAGAGGGGCGGGCTTTGGGTTTTGGGGCCGTGGTTTTTCAAAGAAAAAACGAATTTTGAGCCCCTTCAAAAATCCCTTTGGATAATCTTAAGAAATGCGTTGGTCATGACGTCATCTTCAAAACTGACTTCCGGGTGGTAAGTATAATGAGTATATACATGTATATATTTTAGGTAGATCATAAAATAGGTCTGTTGATAAAACCTAAATCAGTAGATCTGATAAAAGATCGTCTTCGTCTTACTCTGATGTTGAAATGATGCTCATTCACCAGTTTATTTTTTTCATTACTTATATGTAAGTTTCGTACAAAGGTTTACGCTTCCCTAACCTATTTTAGTGTCACGTGATGGACAATGCACGTGACACCAGTTGTGCTGTCAAACAAACGAACTAGTTCCATCACGTTTTTCTTAAATAAGATCAAACTCATTATCTTAATATTTAATTTTGTAAATCCAGCAATGAAATTCACAATTTAAAGATCCTGTATGTTGTAATTAAGGTTGTTAGCACACTTGAGTGAAATTTTATATATGTATATAATTATGCTACTAAAACAATTTTCAAACATCGAATAATATGTAAAATATGTACTGCAAATATTTGTCCACATTATATTAAATCATTGATATATATGCATTCATTTCTTATTGGAAAATTTGACTTAGACTTTATAGAAAATAAATTTCTAATTACCCCCCGTTATTTACATGAAATGTAAATTCGGTAATACCTTTACAAATAATGCTTTTTGGAACTCACAATACCGATAAATCTATATGTATGTACTATATTTATGATATAAAACCATAAAAAAAATTGTGTTACAATGTCTTTAAGATGACAAATGGTTGTGCAAAAACAACGCACAAACTATGATAAACAGACTTTTTGTTACAATGGTTCAAAGATTTCGAATAAAATACCATTTAATAAACGTTCTAATAATTCTATGACATCTTTTAAAAATAAATGAGCCGCGTCACGACAAAACGTACATAATGCTTTTGTGGCCAGCATGGATCCAGACCAGCCTATGCGTCCGCGCAGTCTGACCAGGATCCATGCTGTTCGCTTACAAGCTCTATACTGCAGTAACTCTATTACAAATAAAGAAACTTATAGCGAACAGCATGGATCCTGATCAGACTGCGCGGATACGCAGACTGGTCTGGATCCATGCTGGTCGCAAACGCACTATGTTGGATTTGTCATGGCGTGGCTCAAATATATATATTTAAAAAGCATATCATGCAGATCAAATAAATATCTTCATAACTCTGTCATTATGTCATTATGATGCATGTTATTTTGTTAATTTGTTATTTTATTAATTATTTGTGAAAGAAATATATATGAATGTTATTTTAATGTTGGTTCAAAACATTGGAATTATGTCTGTCATAGGACCAAAGCTTAATTGACAAACGGAATAGTTGTTACTGTTTGATGATGTTGTTTTGTGTGTGTATTTTTATATATTGTTTAGAAGGCCACATTTAAAATTAAGATATGTTTATTGTGATTTACGATGGTGTATCTTCATGCGTTACCTTTTTACTAAATAAAATTAATATAATTATTGTCGTTGTCGTCTTCATCATCATCATCATCAATAAAAAACATTATTATTATTATTATTATTATTATTATTATAAATACCATTATCATTATTATTATTATTAGTGTTGTTGTTATTATTATTATTATTGTTTTTTGTTTGTGTTGAAGTTGTTGAAATAATTATTATCATTTTTATTATCATCATTATTATTATTATCATCATTATCATCATTATTATTATTATTATTTTTAGTGTTGTTGTTATTATCATTATTATTATTGTTTTTTGTTTGTGTTGCAGTTGTTGAAATAATTATTATCATTTTTATTATCATCATTATTATTATTATTAGTAGTATTATCATTATCATCATCATTATTATTATTATTATTATAATTATTATCATTATTATTATTTTTATTATTATATTATTATTATATTATTATTGTTGTTTGTGTGTGTTGTTGTTGTTGAAATTATTATTATCATTTTTATTATCATCATCATTATTATTATTATTATTATTATCATCATCATCATCATCATCATGATCGTCACCATCAGCATTATTATTATTATTATCATAGGATAATAGACCTAGCTTTGTAAAGGCTTCCTAGATTTGATTTTGTTTGTCTGACCAATCGTGTGTACATTGTATGATAAAGCTTTATATTGGTTTTTAACATTTCTTTTCTTCTAAATTCCGTTTTTTGTTGTTGTTTTTTATGCATCGCTAAATTGTTGTAATGCTGTATTTTAGTAATGTATAATTCACTTAAATTATCATTTCGCCGGGAGTAAGAGTACATATAGTTTTTCTACCCTGTCATATATATTCAACAATAAGGAAAATTCAAAACGTGTAGCCGCCTCCGAAGGGTCGAGGGGTTAGAGTCGATGACTTCTAATCCAGTTACCTCTCTGGCGTGGGTTCGATCCCCAGGAGATGCTTTGGTAGTTTAGCACGGAGGAAGGTAGTCTAGTACTGGTGTAACTCTCCAAGAACGATGGTTAGGAAACTACCCACCTATATGACTAAAATACTGTTGGGAAAAGGCGTAAAATGAAACAAACAAACAAACAGGTTGATAGTTGCTGCCTGTCATTTGGGTTAAACATAAAACGCGGACGAATACATTGTCTGCATCAGTTGTTACATTATTGTTTAATAACTAATCCGTCCTGAAATGTTGGTCTTTTTCCCCAGTAGACCTGCAGACCGATATTCCGATGATCCCACGTTTGAGTCCTGCAAATTTTTCTCGCCTACACGTGAACAGATCTAGTGGCGTTGATTAACGCAGGTGCAACTGTATAAACGATTTATAGTTACCATAATATTTATGTACTTTGAGCAGGCTATTAAAGCAAAATACAAAAACTGATTAATGCAAGTGTTAAATGTTTTGAAAAATATAATAAAATGAATACTTCTAAGTGAATGGAATAAAAATAAATGACGCAAACGATATACTAATTGGTAATTCAGCCAAGTAATTAAACAAATCGATTAGTTTTAATCTCTGACGTCATTATTGTGTTTCAGGAAACAGCTGGCGCGTGCTCTGGTTCATGTCCAATTACAGGTACTCGTTATTTAATATATCGTATTAATGAATTCCAATGAAGTTGTTTTTTATAGGTGAAAACTTGAAAAGAATTGAAATATTTTTTCAAGACATGTGTACCATATTTGATGTAGGTTGGACCAACCATTCAGCCCACATATTCCCTCGCTCTGTTTTAATTGCTATTTTGCAAAATGATCACAAAAACAATTGAAAAGCATTATCTAGAACGCGTTCCACCCAAACCAGGGCTAAAATATTTGATGTTCATATTCGTTTACTGTCTTTTACAGATTTTTTCCGATTCGAGTGCATTACAAAAATTTCAAACTTTCATGTTTTCGATTTATTATTTTATATTTTTATCTTTTTTGTAGGAGCTCCTTTATAAAAGATTGATCAGACTCCATTGTTATAATAAACACTAGTATACATAGAACATAAATATTACATCTACAGATGAAATGCAGGCTTAAAACTGCAATCTAATAATGCATTATATACTAGTAATTGTTAAATTTCAAATTTCTCCACCCCATCCTCGGGGGGGGGGGGGGCTGAAGGTCAATGAGGGAAAACCACTGTCGGAGTCAATGAAGTGCTGTTGTTTTTCCGAAGAATATGTTTCAATGTCAATGTGTCTGGGCTTAAGTGGGGATTGATCCATCTGACTTTTCTTTTGATCGTTTTTTTTTTCTTTAATAATTCATATAATTCTACTATATAATATTAATGAATTTTATTTCATTTTTCTAAATGTGTGGTTTTTTTTAATATTAGTCCACGTTGATTATGTGTTTTACCATGCAGTACTAGTATATTGTCATATTGAAATTTGGTTACTCAAACTCCATTGATTAAATTTAACAATTAATCAATTAAAACAAAAACAATATCAAAAGGGGGCGAGGATCATGGTCGTATTTTATAAAAAAGCAGGGTATGGATCACAAGAAGGCGCGCTTGAATCCCCCCAACCCGGGACCTCTACATCATAAAAAGTGTTGTTTTTTATCACAATAAATATATTAACTACTGTATACCAACCGTAAATATACATTTCTGACAAAATTGTTGTCTATTTGCTGTATATGAGTTCAATATCAAGAAGTCACACTAACTTGATTTGTGCTTACTCAGATTGTGATACTCCTGACGTCACAGACGCAGAAACGTTTGGAAATTTGCGGCAGATTGGAGATGTCGTAAAACTGAAATGTTTACAAGATGGCAGCGTTAGTTACAAAGAGTGCCAATCGGATGGCCTTTGGTCCCAACAACCACCTTGTCCATCTTCAGGTACGTATATTAACCGCCCTACCAACTGCTGGAAAACATGTATATCTTAAAGGCCAATTATGTTTTTATAGTTACCCATTCCATTTCCAATTTCATTTCATTTCTCAATGCGACAATACATTAATAAAATTCCATGATAATGAGTATTTTCTATGAAAGAAACACGTAATTATAATTAATGTACTTTAACATCTTTGTTTTTCTTTATTAAAGTTACCACGTGTGGCACTCCCGCTAACATACCTAATTCAGTGGTTACCTACAGTTCTTTATCAATCGGATCTGCGGCACAATACACATGTTTGCCTGGATTCACTAGTTCACCAGCGGGTGCCACGATGTCGATAACATGTCTCACTGGAGGGCAGTGGGAACCTGTTAGCTTCAGTTGCCAACAAGTAGACTGTGGCTTGCCAGGAAACGTTGCCAATGCGCAAAGAACATACACTGGAACGACTGGAGGATCTGTGGCGACATTCTCCTGTATTTCTGGTTACGAAGTATCACCAACTGGTGCATCGATGGACGTTACTTGTCTAAACAGCGGTCAATGGGATTTGATTGGTTTTACATGTCAGCTAGTTGTCTGTGGTACGCCACCAGATGTAACAAATGCCCAAAAAGTATTTTCGTCATCAACTGTCGGCTCAAATGTTACATATACTTGTGATTCGGGTTATACGGTTTCTCCAGTAAGCAGCCCATTGTCATTTGTTTGTCTAAATACAGGACAATGGGAAAGTATTGGTTTTACATGTCAACAAGTAAATTGTGGTGCGCCATTGGATGTAGCCAATGCTCAAAAAGTATATTCGTCATCAACTGTCGGCTCAACTGTTACATATACTTGTGATTCCGGTTTTACGGTTTCTCCAGTAAGCAGTCCATTGACCATTGTTTGTCTAAATACAGGACAATGGGAAAGCATTGGTTTTACATGTCAACAAATCAGTTGTGGTACTCCATTGGATGTAGCCAATGCTCAAAAAGTATATTCGTCAGCAACTGTCGGCTCAACTGTTACATATACTTGTGATTCAGGTTTTACGGTTTCTCCAGTAAGCAGTCCACTGTCCTTTGTTTGTCTAAATACAGGACAATGGGAAACCATTGCTTTTACATGTCAACAAGTAAATTGTGGTACACCATTGAATGTTGCCAACGCTCAAAAAGTATTTTCGGCAACAACTGTGGGCTCAACTGTTACATATACTTGTGATTCCGGTTTTATGGTTTCTCCAGTAAGTAGTCCATTGTCCTTTGTTTGTCTAAATACAGGACAATGGGAAACCATTGCTTTTACATGTCAACAAGTAAATTGTGGTACACCATTGAATGTTGCCAACGCTCAAAAAGTATTTTCAGCAACAACTGTGGGCTCAACTGTTACATATACTTGTGACCCGAGTTATGCGGTTTCTCCAGTAAACAGCCCATTGTCATTTGCTTGTCTAAATACAGGACAATGGGAAAGTATTGGTTTTACATGTCAACAAGTAAATTGTGGTGCGCCATTGGATGTAGCCAATGCTCAAAAAGTATATTCGTCATCAACTGTCGGCTCAACTGTTACATATACTTGTGATTCCGGTTTTATGGTTTCTCCAGTAAGTAGTCCATTGTCCTTTGTTTGTCTTAATACAGGACAATGGGAAACCATTGGTTTTACATGTCAACAAATCAGCTGTGGTACTCCATTGGATGTAGCCAATGCTCAAAAAGTATTTTCGTCAACAACTGTCGGCTCAACTGTTACATATACTTGTGATTCGGGTTTTACGGTTTCTCCAGTAAGCAGTCCATTGTCCTTTGTTTGTCTAAATACAGGACAATGGGAAACCATTGGTTTTACATGTCAACAAATCAGTTGTGGTACTCCATTGGATGTAGCCAATGCTCAAAAAGTATTTTCGTCATCAACTGCCGGCTCAACTGTTACATATACTTGTAATTCAGGTTTTACGGTTTCTCCAGTAAGCAGTCCATTGTCCTTTGTTTGTCTAAATACAGGACAATGGGAAAGTATTGGTTTTACATGTCAACAAGTAAATTGTGTTGCACCTTTGGATGTAGCTTACGCTCAAAAAGTATATTCGTCATCAACTGTCGGCTCAATTGTTACATATACTTGTGATTCCGGTTTTACGGTTTCTCCAGTAAGCAGTCCATTGTCCTTTGTTTGTCTAAATACAGGACAATGGGAAACCGTTGCTTTTACATGTCAACAAATCAGTTGTGGTACTCCATTGGATGTAGCGAATGCTCAAAAAGTATTTTCGTCATCAACTGTCGGCTCAATTGTTACATATACTTGTGATTCAGGTTTTACGGTTTCTCCAGTAAGCAGTCCATTGTCCTTTGTTTGTCTAAATACAGGACAATGGGAAACCATTGCTTTTACATGTCAACAAATCAGTTGTGGTACTCCATTGGATGTAGCCAATGCTCAAAAAGTATATTCGTCATCAGCTGTCGGCTCAACTGTTACATATACATGTAATTCGGGCTATGCGGTTTCTCCAGTAAGCAGTCCATTGTCCTTTGTTTGTCTAAATACAGGACAATGGGAAACCATTGGTTTTACATGTCAACAAGTAAATTGCGGGACACCACCTCCTCTTTTCAATGGACAACCTAGCTACAGTTCCACATCTGTAGGGTCAGTTGCGCAATACAGTTGTACCTCAGGTTTTCTTGTCGAGCCTAACGATGCTGTAACATCCGTGACATGTCAACTGTCAGGGGAATGGGAGACCGTTGAATTTAGATGTATAGGTACTTCTTTTATATTTCACCAATTTCTCAATAGTTTACGTAAAATGTATTTTGACGTAATTTACAAACAGCTGGTAAAAAACATTTGTTTATTGGACTTTCACCGGTTACAAAGTATTTTAACAATGTTAAAATCATCAAAACATCGTCTGATGCATCTACCAGTAAGTCTATATAAAAATTCGCTCAGTTTTTATTTTATTTCATGCTTTTTTATATCATCTGTTTCGAGACTAAGAGAATGTTTGATTCTTTTAGCGTCTGTTCAACCTGGTAGTAGTTGTAATGTTGATTCAGACTGCGTGGATCCAGCACAAAGGTGTCTTTATACAGGACTTTATTCAATAGGGAGCCGTTGCATTTGTAAACCACTGTACGAATTTAACCAAACGCTTACTGTGTGCATAAAAGGTAGGTTAGGAACCATATATGAGCCGTGTCATGACAAAACCAACATAACGCAGTCTGATCAGGATCCATGCCGTTCGCTTACAGACCCTATAACAAGTAAAGAAACTGATTGCGAACAGCATGGATCCTGATCAGACTGCGCGGATGCGCAGGCTGGTCTGGATCCATGCTGGTCGCAAACCCATTATGTTGGTTTTGTTGTGACGCGGCTCATATCACACTTGTAATTTTCATGTTTTCTCATGAACAGTTTTTATATTTCATTGTCTCCAATGAATAAACTCTATCAAACTCAGAATATCATTTTCATTGATTTATTCGGTTTTCTATACTTTCGGGAGATCTTTGTCAGGATTTTCTATTGCATTTGGTCTCTGGGTAATAATTTTAAGGGCAATATGACGACAGATGTTTAACTTTTAGATATGGAGAAAGAATAATAAGTGCCCCCTATACAACTTTTGCAATATACATTAGTGGTTACCCTCCCGTCATCGTCGGATACCCACGGCCGAACCATTATCATTCATCAGCCGTGGGATTTTTTGCCGATATTCAGTCGATTAGAGGTGTGTCAAAGGCAGCTATTTCATTGGCTGCCTCACGATTTCATGAGGCGATTAAAACCAATCAAAACGCTCGTTCTGTACGACGCTCGGTATTACAGACAATATTGCGACAACCATAGACGACGTAAAAAGTTTAACATCGAAAAATTAAACGATTTCCAGCAAGAAAGTATAGATAATTTACTTTTACAGCGTGATTTTTCCTTTATGATTGATATCTGCTTGCAGAAGAACTAATTTGGCGATAGTTTTTGCCAATGATTTTAGCAAGACACGTGCAACAGTTTTTAACCGTGGGCGCTGCCATTTTTTTCTTATTGTTTTTACCTCCGCTGTTGAAGAATATAGATTTGTTAAACGCGATGTCATTGGTAGATATTTTACGCACCTGTTGCTGTATGTCGACGCAAATCGATTCATTTTACCCACGGTTGATTGCATGTTATGTGACATGTTTATCAATCGTGGGTATCCGACGATGCCCTCCCGTATGGTAGATCTGGAACATACGATAGTACATCCCAGGGTAGATGGAATGTTTACTACAGAACAAAGTCTTGCTGAATCTGAAAATAAAACTTAAAAATGCCAACTGGTATAAAAATCAATGATTTTAACCAAATATGAAATCCTATATATAGACACGTGTGTCAAGTCCAACTTCCTAAACTTTTGCGACATATATATAATTAACAAGATTAGATCATTTCTATCGTACACCGCCTGCCCTAGGCCAATCAGAACGGAGACATAAGTAACACATGATTACAAAATGGACGACAAAAAAATCGAAAAAAAAACCCAACAAATCCCGGCGCCTTGGGGTATGCCATGTTTTTCTCGGGTTACCTTTATATAGACTAAATGTAATCTTAATGTAGACTCCTTTGGAGTAACAACATTTCTCTTAAAAGAAGGAACATAAGCTTTGTTGATGAGAAATATGTCTATTTCACAAAAACATACCGGTATTTCTGGCGGAACTTCGATTCCCAGCAATTTTTGAAATGCTTAATATACATGTACATGTACCCATACTCTTGTCATTTTTATCTTATAGGAAAACAAAACCTAATGGTTTCTTTTTCTTTCTTTTTTGCCTTACATATAAAACGTGGAATTATATTAAATCAGAATATATTTTTTACATTTATTAGAGTTGTATGATGAATTTAGATTGAGAGCCGTTACTGTTTGCAAAATGAGCATTTATTTAACTTGCTAAATAATAAAAGAGAAGCATTTTCCAAATTAACTTGTTTAAAATATTTTTTTTGCTCAAATTGTTTGTTTTTTTCTGTAGAAAGGTTAATTATATGTTTCATAATGTTGCAATTGTGTATTAAGAACACTTAAAATGAGCCGCGTCACGACAAAACCAACATAATGGGTTTGTGACCAGCATGGATCCAGACCAGCCTGCGCATTCGCGCATTCTGATCAGGATCCATGCTGTTCGCTATAAGTTTCTCTACTTGTTATAGGGTTTGTAAGCGAACAGCATGGATCCTGATCAGACTGCGCAGGCTGGTCTGGATCTATGCTGGTCGCAAACCCGTTATGTTGGTTTTGTCGTCACACGGCTCAAATAGCGTCAAATAAATTCTGATTAAGGTATCAAAATGTAAACAAAGTAAAGTGGTATTTTTTTGACTTCCATACAAAATATTTAGTCGCTATATATGTACGATTCACCAACACGCAAAATCAACTTTTATGGCCAGTAAGTAACATTTTGGAGATTGTAGCGGGACAAAGATAAAAACAAACAAACTAAAAACATTTTGAAAATATTAAGATATTTTAGGTTTTAAGCAGCATCTCTCAAAATCCATTGCAAAAGGCACCTATAATCTACGTACCAAAAAGTGGTCAAAATATACAAAAACTTAGCCCTATATACGTTAGTCACGCAGTAGAAATATGGTAATTAATACTGCAAAATTAGTCATTAATCGCACATTACATGAAGATAATAGTACTTGAATCATGAAATTTTTACTTTTATTTGAATTGTATAACATGTTTCTCAAATTTAATCATCTTGAAATATTTTGGCTCACCTAAAGGCATGCAGCTTTATTAAAATTGTTCGATAATTTTTATTTTATGTTATAACAAGACATATCTTTACCTCATTTTTTCAGTTTGTGACAGCTATACATCTTTTGAAAGGTACGAGGGGCAATATATCCGTAAGAACAATGTGGGCGACAGCAGCGGCACCCCTTTGACAGAGTCAGAATGTCTGGCGTTTTGTGCGAATAATTATGGCAACCAATATCTGTCCGTAGACCATAGGCATGCCCGTCAATATGGAACAAACTGCTATTGCGGAAGTGCCACGAGACGGCAAATTCTCGACAGTAGTCCGGACCTACTGTATGATGACTCGCAATATACACTGTTCACTAGAACGTGTAACTAGATCAGACGATAGAAATAAACTAATCTATATGGCTATCACAGAACGTATAACTTGATTATTGACAAGAAAGGACAGATATTAACCAATCTATACGGCCGTTAGAACGTGTTACTTGATTATAAACAACAGCTAGAAGACAGAAAGTAACCAATATATACGGCCATCAGAACGTGTTACTTGATTATTGTGATTATTGACAACAAAGGTCAGAAATTAATCAATCTATACGGCCATTAGAAAGTGTAACTTGATAATTGACAACAACTAAAAGACAGAAATTAACCAATCTATACGGCAATCGGAACGTGTTACTTGATTATTGACAACAACTTAAATATAATTATACAACCCATTCGGAACTGTCTCGGCTATTATCTATAATAACCTCGGAAACAATACGGATTGAAAGTAGTTCTACCACGTGGTTTCAGATGTAAACAGTAACAGAGATAATGTAAAACGAATGTATATATTTGACATCTTATGTCTGTTCCGGTATTCTTATGCTTGAAAATATGTCTGACAACAATGTGTAATTTAAATATACCCACTGATGTTTAATTTTAAACAAATCCGACCAAATGTCAACAGGTTGGTTTTTCGTACTTTCGGTTTCTACAACCATAATAATAAATTTATAAATAATGTATTGTTTGTTTTTTCACCTATGAATTCACTTATTTTGGTGGACTTTTACTACATATATTGGAGATAAACTTGTCAACAACTCCCAGCATTAAATTACTATTTGTTTACATGTTTAGTTTCTTAGCGTAGGTTAGACCGAAATACCGCATCCGTTCTGTGTATTCATACTAGCTATTGTGTTCGAGGTCCTTATACGAAGACTGACGGAAAGGGCCGAGTAGTTGCGATTGTATACAACCACCATGACGTGTAACTTGATTACAAAAATTACCGATCTATACTTAATTAAAATCAAATATAATTAATTTATTATCAATCACTGCACATATACTTATCATAAATGTCAAAAAAATCTAAATGTAAGCTGTTTTGAAAAAAAAAATCATATTTCAACATCTATAATATTATAGATTTATAAATATAACAATATATTCTTTGAAATTTGTTGGTAGATGATAAAGGGTGAGTTTTTTCTTTCTGTATTTCCACTTTCCATTTTCATTGTCAACCAATTTTTGTGTTAGTGCGTGGACACGTAGGCATGCTTTTTAGTTGCTATATACATGTACATGTATTCACTTCTTAATTGTGTATTGGCATGTAATAAAGTTTATAAATCAGGTCTAAACAATGACAAACGAAGAATAAAATCCAATCGGTCTGCCTTATGGAATTATTATAGCCGCGCACACGCGGCGTCTTTGCACGCGGCGTCTAGTAGAAATGCTTATGTCCATACAGCAATGGGAAAATTTTAGAGTTGATTTTGTGTATAATTTTTTTTCAACAAAAATCACACTGTTTTCATTCTTTTCTGATAAAAATAGCTTTTCTGATGTACAACATGACAAAGGGCTTTAAAGGATTAGAATAAACGTTTAACTTTCAAAGTGATAGTGCCATGTTTGAATATCATATTCTCTTTATCATTATTGGAGAGGTCATCAGACCTCTCCATAGTGTTCAGACTGATTGCTGGCGGCATCCATTTTTGCGTATCTGATTTGCAGTGAATGAATATCATTTTAAGCGCAAAAGCATTAGGAGCAGTCTACAAAAATTGTTTTGCGCATGCCCCGTTTCAAAACACGGCTTAACTTAAACGAAAAATTAACATCGAAATGAACAAATCGGTACATAGAAAAATCGGAAAATATCATTTACGTTACTTAACACTAAGTGCATGGATGTTTCATTCCGTAACTGTATAAATCGATTACCGTATTGTTTTCTGAATAACGTTTTACTATTTCATGTTCTGATAAATAGTAACAGTGAACATTATAGCTACAATATCACCATGCACTATATATACCGCCTCCATGGTCGAGGGGTTAGAGTCGATGACTTTTAATCTAGTAAACTCTCTGGCGTGGGTTCGATCCCCTGGAGATGCTTTTTTTGTTAGTTTAGCGCGGAGGAAGGTTGTCTAGTACTGGTGTAACTCTCCAGGAACGATGGTTAGGAAACTACCCGCCTATAGTCTTAACATGCCTACTCACAAATAACATAACACAATGTTGCAGTGGGCAAGACTTCGATAGAACAAATACAAATGTTAGAGACTTGTTTAAATTCAAATTCGAGAACGAATACAGAAATAGATCTAATAGTATACTTGTATATTAGACATATGTTTATAACATTAACGTCTTAGAAACAGACAATCTCTTTTGAATAGAATCTTTTATGTATGAATCTTTAGCTAAATCAGACTTCCATCTTCCATGTCGCTTAAGGCAACGTTCTGAAACACCTTCTGCGTTCGCGACCGCGGAAGCTCCGCTTGCGCGTAATGAATGCGTACCCAAATTCATGTCTGGCGCGACTAATTTTAACTTGCTAACAATACATTCACGTGCGCGAGAGTAACTAAGCTTTTTGTCTTTCTTTAAAAGAAAACATCTCGAACCAGATCTGCACGCTGGACGAAACAAATACATATCCGAATTAGAACACAAACCGGCACAATTCATGTATCGTTGTAACATAGAAACCGGACACGCACTAGTGACCCCTTTAGCAATTACTACGTACTTGCCTTCTCGATATACATCTGTTTTGCTTTTCTTAACAAAAACCTCTATGTAATCAGCAAAAAATTTAACATCACAACATCGTAAATCACTAACTTCATTATATCTAAAGAAAGCAGCAAAACACAAAAGAATCATTGTTAAGTCTCTTAAAACTATAATGTCTTTTGTTGTTGAAAATAAGTCACAAAGCTTCACTAAATGTTCCGGCAATAAAACATCTTTCTTCTGTACAGGCTTAGAGTTTGTTCTTTTTGCACATTCAAGCATTCTAATCACAATGGCATTCTTTGTGGGATCAGTTAAATCGTTTATTTCATGTAACCACCTTATTGCGTAAAACGCTGCTGAAACAACAGTGTCAGATTTATGTAAATCTATTAACTCCGAAAGATACATCGCTACATGGATAGGAAAAGCTGGGTAAGCTTGAAATCCGTGTTTTGAACAAAACTCTTTAAATTGTTTAACATGTGAATAATACTTTGAAATAGTTCCATCCGCTCTGGAATGTAAAATTTGATCGGCCATCCTGCCCACTACATTATCAATATTTCTCACTGGAACTCCGGCATCCAGAAATTGATTTTTCAGATTTCGTGTTAAGCCAACACCTGAAAATATATTAAGCATATTAAACAATCTTGAAAATTGACTGTACTATACGTTTTTTATCTGTTAAATATTTAAATCTTTTAGCTGGTACAGTCGCACCGCAATGCCATCATTCTGAAAGAAAACGGTTCTTTGCTGAAAACACCGTTGTTTCCCTTGCCTCTACAAACTGCGCCTGTAAAGGGTAACACAAATGTATTTTTAATGAAATCTTTAAATTGTCCCTGTGTATCTACCAATAAAGGCCAAAATGGTGCAGACTTCCACTTTGGAACAATAAGTGTACCAATACACTTCTCTATTTCCAGTTTTACTATCGTCTTAGCAACGTTGCTTGGTGGTGGTACCAACCAATTATTTTCATTCTTCCACACCTGATCAAAACAATTAATACCCTCTGTACCAGGTACCCACCATTTTGAATTAAATCTCCGACACTTGCAATTATAGTGTGTAGCAAATCGGTCTACAGTGTGTGGACCCCACATTTTATCTAAATACTGAAATACATGATTGCTTATATACCAGTCATCTGAGTCTAAACATCTACTTAAATGATCAGCTCTACTATTTAACGAACGAGGAATCCAGTCAACGACAAATGTAATTTGATTCTCATCACATGTTCTGTGAAAATCTAAGCAAGTTTCATGTAATTGCTCGACATTACTACCTGATTGAAGGATAAACTTTAAATTTTTGTTATCAGTAAAAAATTTGATACTCTTATCACGTAGTTTCGGAAGATTACTTAACAACATCCTATACATTGCCTCTAATTCTCTCCATGTAGAACTACTTTTTATTTCTTGCGCATGCCATGCGCCAACTAAATGTGATACTTTCCCTCTAACACTGAACCCTTGATCATGTTCGTAATCTGCATAACGATCTGAAAATTCATACAAATCACTATCATACATACAATGCCCATCTAAAACATTATTTTTGAAAAAATGGTCCGTTTCCGGGAACCCACTAAAACGACAGCTCACTTCCGGGAGCCCGTCTATCCTCGTGTCATATACTAAAGACACGGAACTTGAGATCACTTCCGGTGAATCTATATTAGCGTCCTCTTCCGGGGACGATATTGTAATGTCCATTACATGAGTCTTGCAGTTCAAGACTTTTACCCTTGACAAATTCAAGTCCACTTCCGGGGACTTATTTCTTAAGTCTTCTACTGAAGACTTGTGGTTTAAACATTTTACCTTGCATGCTTTGTTCGAATCCAGCTCCCAGGATTCCTTGATTGAGTCTACCTCCGGAGACTTAATGTTTACTTCTTTTGCGGGCACCAGGTTCGAATTTATTACTTTCTTAAAATCTTTACTTCCAGTCTCAAAATTTTGGGCATACTTACTTCCTGAACTTACTTCCTTACTATCAAATGTATTCACAAACTCAATATACCCACCGTAGCCCAATCTACTTGCATCTGTAAACACGACTGCATCAACTACTAACTTTTCTTTCCAGATTTTACCTTTTTTGTTCATACCCGACGCATTTTCTCGCCAAAACAACAATTCTTGTAAAGCTTTGTCTGTCACACTTACTTTGCTATTCCAACTTGTTCTATTTTCTATACACTTATGCAAATACCTCGTTTTGCGACAAACCACTGTCCCCATGACACTAAGCAGTGATATCACCTGGCCTACAACTGAGGCTAAAGATCTCACCTGAATAAGTTGTGTATTTTCAGCCCTGAGCATTAACAACAAAACATCTATAGATGATTCGAGACGTTTAATTCTCTCACAACTGATAAACAATCTATTCGACAAAAATTTTAAATCATGCCCCAACCAGCTAGCATGTTGAGACGGTAACCAATTACATTTTTCTTGAGCTATCAAAAATCCCAATTCATTTAACGTTTTCTGAATGAACAAACTTGAAATGTTAGCTTGCTGAAAATCCGCATTACCTCCAATGCCGTCGTCTAAAAACATAACGACTTTGTGACCTAAAGATCGCCAAAATTTTACTACACACCTTAATAATTTTGTGAAAATATGACCTGCGGTTGCTATGCCAAAAGGGAGGACGTTAAACATATAATATTTTGTTTTACCCTTAGATGTCCAAGAAAAACCTAAAAAAGTTCTATGTTTTGAAAAAATTTCTACATGATGATAAGCGCTTTTTAAATCAAATGTATATACATAACTGGATATGTCAAACAGCTGTTGAGCGACTTTAATGTCTTCAAATTTAATTTTGAACAAATGTAAACAAGGGTTGATGTGCCTACAATCTAAAACTAATCTAGGCTTACCAGTTTTACTGTAAGCGACTGTTAAAGGGTTAATTATTCTTGGTTTATTCTGAACCTGTGAGATAACACATTTGCTCAATAAAGAGCTTATTTCTGATTCTACAAAATCTGGATTTTCTCTTGAAGACTTGTTATTTTTTAAATATATATCCGGGGGCGTTTCTCTAAAGGGTAGCCTATATCCATTTTCTACAACGTCAAGTAAATAACTATCTGAAGTGATTTTTCTCCAGTATTCTAAAGATTCCTTAAGACGCCCTTTTGGCGATAAACCATTAATACTAAAATTACTTACATGATTTTTATCCTTTTCAGCAATAGTAGAAATTTCACATTGATCAACATTATTGCAAATATAATTCTTACCGAAAATTGCTGGATAATCGTTACTATGACAACCAGACTTCAAGTTACTAGCTTCTCTACAATCTAAAGAATCAACATTTAACGTGGTATCTAACATAATACCCTCTCTCTGGACAGAAAGTCCGTTGTCAACCATACAGTCTTGCGACTTTTCATCACAAAAAATATGACAATTAGAAACACTTAACTTATTGTTAGGACGCCTGTTTTGCTGACAGTCTGCCTTCCAGTGTCCAAAATCCCCGCAGGTATAACATGCTCCTGTACGCTGAGTCTGTCCTGTAGAACCCATAGAACGCTGAGGCTGACTAGTCGTCTGTTCCCCCGTGTTGACTCGTCTACGATAAGGCAAATTCCTTATTCTCGCCTTCTTGACCTTATCCGCCTTAGCCTTCCTATTCGCCCTGGCCTCCGCTTTGTAAATGCGCTTCTCGTCTTCACTGCCAGACGCAATTGGATTCGACTCATACTCCGCCACGAGGCGCCAACCCAGCTCAGAACCATCAGCCAGTTGAATTAACTTCTGCCTCCGTTTTATAAGGTCTTTTGCTAAATAAAAATAAAGCATTTCAATTATACTGTACATAACTCTTTGCAAATATTTTATACATGCATTCAATACACATTTACTGTTACATCGAGTCCATACTATGTTTACATAGTGCATACCTTAGACTACACTGATCAGGCCACGCAAATTTATAAAATTGGTTACGAACGAAATGAAAAAATGTTACCTTCTATAACTGAAACTCGTGCTCTATCGATATCTTGTGAAGACAAAGATGTGCTAACATCTTCTAATTTAGCCATTACTTTAGCATTATGTCTGTATTGCTCGTCATTACTCTTCCTTTTAAGTTTTGGTTTTTCTTGAATATCAGAACAAGAAGGAATTGGAACACTTATCTTATTTATCATGCCCTCAATATTTTTCAACAGCTGCTCATTATTCTCCTTCAATGCTGACTGCACCTTGTCTTCAATAATCCCCTCCATTCCATCCATCCTGTCGTCGTCAGACATTTTCAAAATAAAGCCTAATAAAATTTACGCCTTGAAAGGACAGAAGTCAAGCCTAGAATGAAAACCCGCTCTGTTTTGCCGCCAAATACAGCCTAATACCACGTGACCGTTATGCACAAATGACTCGCGCATTTGTGAATCCCGCCATGTTAAGACATATGTTCTGTACTATACTATGTAACGTACAGAACTTTCAATGACTAAAATACTGTTTGGAAAAGGCGTACAATGAAACAAACAAACATATTATATGACCGAGTGAACCGTGTATTGAACCGGTATATCTAAATAACGCAAAGGGAGATTTTTTGGCGCAAATGGCACAAATTTTATCTCAAGTTTGATTTTCTTTTAATATTGTGGTTGGAGGCATGCAGCTTTATATACTGTTTATTCCAATAAACAGTATATAACAGTATATAACAGTATTTACTGTTTATTCCAATCAAATATCAACATTTTTTATGTAAACTTGTTTGATTAACATACTTTATACTCGTTTTGGAAAATGTAGAGGAAATGCTTCCTTATATTTAACAAACCAGTGACCGAAAATTTGCTTATTGAACTTTACAAGAAACTTTTATTTTGAAAATACTTTTAATATAGATATATTTTTTCTAGTTTAAAATACAAATGTAAATGATATAAATCATTTAATTTACATAAAGTAATTTTACAATTTTTTTTTGTAGAAAAAGTATCCCTAATGCGCCAAGAAAAAAGTCCATTTCTCCGGCATATAATCTTTTAAAACATTAAAAAAGATGAAATGTAAAACAAACTTTCATTGCAATATATATAATAAATTCTATTTTGTTTAATAATTGTAATTTATAAGCATTCATTGTGTTTGTTATGCAAAAATATCCCCAAATATTTTCGAATGAAACAAATTTTCCACAGCAGCAAAAAGACCTCTCGCATGCTTCTTTTTAAAGAAGCAAACTTGTCTAATTTTCTACATAATTGAGCTCGCCGTTGAGAGAGGTAACGACTGAGGCAGTGTCACTCACTTCATTTGCTCCGCCTCTGCTGAAGTTCAGATCCGCCTTAAATTGTCGCCAAATTTAATATGGTACGCCGTATGCTAGTATTTAGTATTCGTTGACGGGGAGGAAACCAGAACAACTTTGATCAATATCACTTGTCGAATCGTTAAATTACAAGTTACTAAGCCTAAACCACGCCCAGTATCAGATAGGCGGTTCTTCCTTAACCGCCAAACTATGTGCACCGGTTACGCTCCGGCCAGTAAGGCGAGATCACTGCAGAACAGTTCGTCCTCAAAATCATTCGACCATTATGCAATTCATACCAATATTAAAATGGACATATTCTCGGCACATATTGACTTGAATTTATTTTAAGTATACCAATCATTTCAATTTTACTTGTTATCCAATTTATTATGCTTCGACCAGACGTTTCAATCTTTGTCGCAACAGACAAACATTTCAGAATTTCAGACATGGCATTTCTTTGTGAATAATTTTATGCATTAGGTTCTACTTTTTCACAAAATATGCAACTTATCATTATTAACAGCGAGCACATTCAAAGAACATGGAGAACAAATTGAATTGTGCTTCGGATATTCAACTGTAATAGAGAACGAGTTTCAATGCTGATTGAATGTTCACATCATTTTGCGGCGTCTTTGATGTGCAGCATCAACATTTAACTTGTAAATATTTATAATGGGCCAGTTACACAGACGGTCGGTCCAAAATCGGTCATTTAATTTTAGATTTACTCGCTGTTATGATCGGTTGTCATGCGTGATTTTATTTCTGGTTTTCTGTGTAAACGGCCATAGGTGACAGAAAGCAAACTGAAACGGGGTTGGATCGGTGATAAAAGTGCTGAAATACTATCGGTTTTTATCGTTTGTAAATCGAAGCTAAATCGGGCGTAACGCTGATTAATCGGTGTTCGATAGCTAGTCCATCAGTGGTTTAACTCGTCAGATATGGCCGGTGATTCTTTTTTGGTTATTTTTGTCCGATCGGCGACATCGGTGATTAGGAGCTCGCATATCTCGTGATATAGGTTGCTGTCGGTTATTTCTAAAAAAAATTTCACCGATCCTGAGATTTTTAAACATGTTTAAAAATCCCAATCGGTAATTTTTCACCGATAAAACTTATCTTTCCCCAATAGCAGTTGATAGGTGAAAAACAGGTGGCCAATAGGTGATATCGGTGTTAAATACGTTGTCATCGGTTCACTCTATATTTTGGCTAAAAAAAAACTACCGATCAATCACCGATGGCTCTGTGTAACTGGGGTGTTATTATGGCACGATAGCGTTATGAATCAACAGTAATGTTTACATGACGCCGCTTGTTTCCCATGTAAGTATTTCTGTTTAATGCGGCACGTTTGTAACGTAGCTTTTCATTGGATAATCGTCACGTTTATATTATTAGTTATAAAGATTTTTGACAGGTTATATGGCCCTATATAAACGATTGTTTGGAAATATAATCCGAGGTTGCCAGCCCGCATAGCTCAATCGGTTAGAGCGCGATACTTGTAATCTCGACATTGCGGGTTCGATTCCCGGGCTGGCCAACTAAAATTACTAATCAGTCTTTCGGATGACATTTTAAATCGAGGTTCCGTGTATGAGTGCTTAAACACTTGCCATGCTAAAGAAGCAAAAGCTTCTGGAATTGGGGCATCTTTCTGTATCTGTATCTTGCACTATCCTCCAAAAAATATAAAATGACTTATACTCTTCTGGAGGACTCGCCCATATGGTCAACCGGCGGCGAGTATAAATAAACTCAATTACACACAAAATAACGTTTGCCGCTAGAAAGAAGGAAGTTTATTTTTTGTATTAAAGACGTATTTTGATACCGAAAATTCGTTTTGGGCTTGATTTAATGGTAAATATCAACATCGTTCGCAATTGTCAACAAATGCTAGTACACTTCATCGCCAATTTAACAAAAAGTATTCAATTTGCAGAAAAAAATCAAATACTGCTTAAAAACCAGACATATTTAGCTTCACAAAAGTGTTTAGTTTGGAAAAATCGATTAAGTTATGATACGTTGCAACATTACCTCCGGTGAACTCGACGTAAACCTTTTTACTTTCGTTCATAGGCACTTGATGGCAAAATTTTATTTTTATCTACTACCCGTTGTGACCGACTCTCCGCCGTGAATTTTATAGATTTCTAAACTTTTATTAATAACTCAAACACTTATTAAATCAATAAAAATCTACCGCCAAAGTAGATTTTTTATTGATTTGATAAGTGTTTGAGTTATTTATAAAAGTTTATAAAATTCACGGCAGATAGTCGGTCACAATGAATTAAAATGTTGCCATCAAGTGTCTATGTTTTCGTTTTCTACGTTTCGAGGGGCAGATGTACAACAGTGATGTAACACAAGTGTAATTCAAAGCTATACAAAAAAATATTTTAATTAATTTCATATCGAGTTAATTATCATACAAAATAAATTTGAATGTTTAAAAAAATACAAATCACATAAGAAGAAAATATACATTAGTTACGATAATTAATCCAAATAATTTGTATTTATTTTCAATTGTAAATTTCAAATTACAGACGACAATAATATGCATTCATAATGACGAGTGATGTTTGTCGAAATTTGCAACCAGTATGAATGTATATTATATAAATTAAGATTGAAGAAACAAGATTGTGTGTTTGGGTTTACGTCGCAACAATACTGTAGAGGTCATATTGCGACTTTCCAGCTTTGTGGAGGAAGACCTCTGGACCCCTCCGGGCATTATTATAGACACAAGCGGGATTCGAACCTATAACGGGGAGGGGCAAGTGGTTTGAAGTCAACGACCTTAATCACTCCGCTGCGGACACTCCAACTGAAGAAGAAATCGGACTTTATTTCTGCATTTTTTGAGATGAACAATCTACAGAAAATACTCAGTGAGTAAGAGTTTTAATTACAATCAGTCCGCTCAACCTCTTAAGTTAAGGAACATTCGGAACACCTGGAAGATAATAAAGGGGCTAAAAGTTGCGGATCAGGTGTACAATAAGTTCCAGTTACAGAACAGACTGTTTTAGTCCAGAACGTTTGCAAGCTCATGTATTATTTTTACTTTTTTATTATTATTTACTACATTTGTACAATTAAAATAGATCTCCGTTTTATACAAAAAGTGAAAGAAATGTATTTTATCGTCTTTATCGTCCAAAGACTCCTCTCGGAATACAAAAAAGAAACTGACCCTTTTCTATAGAAAATATCAGAGGCCTAACATACTTTTTATAGAACCATACTAATCATTCTAAACCTTTCAGATTTTGGTTCAGAAGATACACACAGCTAGTTGACACGTGAATTGGGGATTTTGTGCCACGCCTACAATTCATTATCAGCGAGGAGGCGGAGTTCGGGGCTGATCTGTGAGCTGGAGAAGGCGGGGTTCTGACGGGGTTGTAATTGTTCACAGTGAGGGATGTGGCAAAAAATTCCAATTTTGGAATGCATGTGGGTGCATCACCAAGCCTGGGTATTTGCTGAAAATAAACAAATAATAAATATCAGTATTTGTTTTACACTAAAAGTGTGTCCACCAAGTATATTTATTTCTGTTGAAATACTTATTTCTGTTGAAATACTTCACAGAACCAGTACAAAAAACTTAGGACATGATCATCAAAGCTTGCAACATTTAACTTTTTATCATGATAACAATTGTTAAGCGGAACATCCTATAACCTCGGAGTTAATACGGTTCTACCACTTGGTTTCAGATGTAAACAGAAACATAGATAATGTTAAACCAATGTATATATTTGACATCCAAATGTCAATATATTCTTTCTGGTACAATGATGATTGAACATATGTTGGACAACCATTTTTAATTAAATATGCCCACTTATGCGCAACTTTAAACAAATCCGACTTATTGTCTACAGGATTGCATTTTGTACATTCGGTTTCTAAAACCATAATAATAAGTATATAAATAAAGTATTCTTTATCTTTATATCTATAAATTACTCATTTTAGTTGGACATTATTTTGATATATTGGAAAAAAAACTTATCAACAACTCCCAGCATTAAATTTCTACATTTTGTATTTGTTTACATGTTAAGTTTCGTAGCTTAGGTTTGAATTCGAGGTCCTTATCCGAAGACTTACGGAAAGGGCCGAAAAGTTGCGATTGCGTCAAAGGTATTATTTAACCTATGCAATCAATTTGAGGTCTGCGACCTTCAGGAACAACAGCATTTCTATCGGCTGCTGAAATATTTATGTTAAATACAAATGCCTTGCACATACCGCGACATACGGCTGTTTCTTCTTTCGAGGCGGCGGTGGGCGTGTCTTCAACACAGGCGTTCTTTTCGGCACGGGTGCACCAGTAGTTTTGCACGGGTTCTTCTCACATGTTGGCAAAACATTACACTTTTCCATATGACTTTGGTTTGGGTACCAACGATGGTCGGAGCTTTTTGGTGAGCAGGCGCAGCTTCGACAAGAACAGGCATGTGTATCGTAATAAGGCAGACTACTAAAATCACGAAATTCGTTTAAGCGTTGGTAAGTATACTCCTCACTGGAAAAAAAACAGGATATGAAAACAAGGGTCAATCAAGGAAATAATTTTTTATGTAAATAATTTTAATGTTTATTAATGATATCAGACTGACGTCTATACTGAGGCTGTACACAAAGTCCCGGAACTATATATAGGGTGGTATGCTTTGTTATATAGACAAATAATTGAATTTAAAGATTAAAAAAACAACTCGAGTCTGTAATGCATCTGTCAATAGATGGAAAAAAATGGTTGAGTTTTTACCTGCCGTCTTTGCCCTCACTGTCAGATCAATGCTGTTGTTTTGTTTTGGCGCCAAAATGGCCAAAGACCTGTCCAACCGACCGTGCAGGAGCTTTAACTAGCGGATTGTCCCCAGATTCGTGACAATTGTTTTGATAAAATAAAAGTAAAATATCGGCTTATTCCCTTGGGCTGGAGGCGTGGTTATTTGAATAATTGACCAGTACTCACCGGTATTGTTCCATATAACTTGAATTTCTCCGGAAGTGCCTGAAACGTCGCCCTATCTTAATCGGAAGTACTTTGTGGCTATTAATACTTCCTGTAGAACTTGAATGACTTGCGTTTACGTCAGAATTGTTCGATGACGCGGAACTCTCCTTTGAAGGGATGCGAGGTGAACTAGACCTAGCACCATTTCTGTAGCGATGACGTGTCAAACGCATCATAGCCGGAAATGACTTTAAAGCAGGGGAACTTCGGGATTTCCCATGTCGTCTGATCGTATCTTGAGCCTCATTTGCGTTTGTGGGTGGTATCTGGTTACCGGCGGTTCCCTGAACGTGAGGTCTGTCACAAACTTCCCAACCTTTTAGACCTCGTTTTAACTAAAACACAAACAAGAAAGTTACAGGTTGTGAATAATGCAAACTTTTTGAGACTGTAAGTTAACACAATTAAGTTTATGGAAACAGAAGTGTTTTTTAACTTCTAAATAAACTATTCAACTGCAGCACCTTATTATGGTGACTGATTTGTGCCATTCGTGTTTTCGCCCCGCGGCCCTGACAAGCGGAAAGTTTGTTTTTTGTTTCATTTCACGCCTTTTCCCAACAGTATCTCAGTCATATAGGCGGGTAGTTTTCTAACCATCGTTGCTGGAGAGTTACACCAGTACTAGACTATACCTTCCTCCGCGCTAAACTACCAAAGCATCTCCCGGGGATCGAACCCACGCCAGAGAGGAAACTGGATTAGAAGTCATCGACTCTAACCCCTCGACCACGGAGGCAGTTTCAAGCGGAAAGTCGAGAATCCCTGACCCAATACACCATGGTGTTAACTGGCAATAACACGGGGGGATGGAACCCCATATGAATCGGTAAAAAGTATGTGAATTTCCGCTGCTCCAGATGTGAAGCATAACACCAGATGTGACAGTGAAATTAGGTTAATCGCAGGGCAAGTTTTCAACTTTTTTAACAATGGACAGCAATAAAGGGAATGATTGCACGGCACATGACGTCAATAAATCAAAATAAGCAAGGCCTTTCCATCATATCTACGTATTATTAGCACCTTTTGTCTGCAGAAAGTCTTTTATCTGTATGGATACTAGATGTTATTCAAGCTCGTCTCATGAAAATGTTTCTACTTCGGATAATAGTTTTTATTACAGATTGATACACAAAAGAATAAAGTATAGATTGTTTTATGAAGGTGATCCGTAATAATGTTGCTAATTTTTATATCATGCACTTATGGCATTCTTCTGCACATGTGGAGCTCAAATGCAATTTTGAACAGCAATTCTTTTGTTTTTAGCCAAATCTCAGTGAATGTTTAAATCAGGATTTGTTCGAATGTTAAGCATCGGTCTGTGGTGAGATTTCGTAAAATTTCTTTATTTTGCGTCCGTTAAGTGACATTTTCTTCATACACATTGTATGTTTTGGCAACACTAGAACCCACGACGAAAAGAATATCTCGATGAAGAAAAATGGGTTATATAGAAGAGAGTCAGGAGGGTAGAATCACATTTCGATTTTCTTTAAAAAAAAAACAAAAAAAACAAAGGTTTGAATTATATATAACTGTTTAAAAAGTTGAAAACTTACCCTGCTATTGACCTAATTTTACTGTCACATCTGGTGTTATGCTTCACATCTGGTGCAGCGGAAAATCACATATAATTTTTACCGATGCTCATTTTTGAGATTCATATGGAGTTCCACCCCCATGAATAAGGTTCAAGAGTCAATCTGTCAATGCAAGTGTACTGAGTCTGAGTCTGTGTAATGAAATTACGACTCCTAGAGGATCGAACCAGCCACCCTGAAACACCAGTCTGATGTTGTCCCTATTAAGCTAATGGGTGGTCCTTTTAATTAAGGTAATGTAGGAATCGATAGTTTTCAATGCAAACGCTTATAAATAAGTTGAGCTGCTATCGAAAAAAAGCTGATACATTACATAAAATTTGTATTTTTTACTTCATCATTAAGCTGAAGTACAATTTATACCCAGTAATCGAAAAACGAGACATCAGTTCTTAACACGGCGACAGTAGCTTTTGTTTTTCATATACATGTAATATATGAGTCTCTATGAAAGTAAATCAATATGTATCTGTTTTAGCTCAATTTCTTGTGAAAAAAACCCGGAGCTATTTACAAGACCCACCAAGTGACGTCGGCTATTGTTTACCATTGTTGTTAAAGATCATGTATGTTGTGATCAAAGTGGTAAACCACACTTAGTGATATTATACATGTATATACATGTATGTACATAATTATGCAAATAAAACAAAAAAAATCTGGAAACAAAGTGATCCCTCGGAAGCATTAATCACAACAAAATTACATAAGAATTGCAGACTCGGTTTGATTGAGTTTGTACATGAGGGATAATGAATAAGTGCAACAACCCTCATGCCCCCTAGCACCGGCTTGAGCGGTACTCAATTCTCAACACTTAATAGTGCCGGCATCAATGATCCCGAAGGACCCGAAAAATATAACAACACTGAAGTGAAGTATGGGGCAAAGTTTATGTTTCTTTTAATGCCAATTCAATATTTATAATAATTACGCCTTTTCTAACACAGAAAGTTCATCCCGGCACCCCAGCCTGTTAATATATAGGTACAGTTTACACCCAACAGTTAACACGGAATAATATCCTGATACTAGTAGTTACATATGCCCTCTTTTACACTCGAGTTTGCTCTTCCATGAAAAACCATATGTTTACTTGGAAAAATCACAAGCGCGTTTTCAAAAAAATTCCAAGAAAACTCTAACAACGAAACACTCTTTAATAACTGAAGTTTTTATATCTGTTTCTTTTTCGGACCTTTTTTTAAAGGCCAAAAATAGGTCTTAATAAAATAACTTACGATCCAAAGTGTTTCTTCCGATACTTTTCGGAAAAAAGTGTCCTAAATAATTTAAAAGAAGAAAAATTAAATTAAATCAAAACACATGTAAATGTTTTTGTCAACCATCAAGACTATATCAATATTCAAAGTTGATGATTTATGATATAAGCAGCAGAGAAAAAGTGCCGCCTGACCAGATTCTAATCTAGAACTCTCACATTAAGGTTCCAAAGGGATGCGGTGGCCTAGTGGTTAAGGTATCTGCCTCTCAACACAGTGATCAAGGGTTCGAGCCCTAATCGGGTCACGACCATGTTTCTTCATATGACACAAGTACTGGTTGCTTCCAGGAAGCGGACTCGAAAGTGATTAATATAAGTTGCAAGAACTTGATTCGCAACCGAGCTTTAATAAATATTATATAGTATGTTTGAACCATTAAGACTCCGCAGCTCAATGAGCTCGGCGTTTGTGGTGTTGGTTTAGTTTTCGCTCCGGGTCACGCTGTCAGCCACATTGAATTTACCAAAGCACAGTTCAGTCACCGCATCGTTCCTTGGCAAGCTGTCAAGCATTTTACCAGTTCTAGTAGTTGCCTTCACTCTATGATAACTTCTGTGTATGCAAGAGCAGAGGTACAGTGCGAATGACCGTAAAAAGGATGTCATGATCAATTTCAACGAAAGTGACCTGCGCCGTGCGCGAATCGAACCCGGGTCGCCCGCTTCACAGTTCAACACTCTTCCTATGAGCGCAATGAGCTCTATCGTCGAGTTACCCATTATACTCTATAGTTACATACAGTGACAACGATGATACATTATCATTATTTTTGTTGTTGTTGTTGTTGTTGCTGCTGCTGCTGCGTTGCACCAACACAGAAGATGTCATAATTATGGCGACTTTCCAGAGGAAGACCTCTCGGGTGCCGCTCAGTGCATTATTTCAGGCACGAGCGGGCAGCTGACCAGAACCATCGGCGTTCCGTAGGCAGCTAGCTAGGTAGATTCCTCAAATGGGGCAACTGTGACTGGCGGCTTCGTTCACGAGCAACGTCGCTGCGAGTGGGTGTTTGTACAAGAGGCGTCACCCATTCCTTTGGCTAGTGTACGTCTATACGGACAAGTTGGTAAAATGGTGGATTGTGGTGCATATTTGGAGCGTTGCCCTCACGTGTTTTAAAAATAAACTGAAAATATTTGCCATTTAACATGTGAATCATAATATATCAAAGTCAGTACTGTCAGCATCTCCCAACTGTCCCCGTATTTTATCAGTATTAAATGATCCGCCTGATTTCATTGCTAATGTCATAAACACAAGTCTGATATTGACATGGACAACAATTTTCACTGAGAAATAAGAAGCGCGAGGTAATTACACGGACGATATTTTTTTAAAGCAACAATAAATAACCTTACTGGTAGAGGAACTATTTTATATAGAACAGATTTCGCTCATCCGTAGTTCGACATACGAATTCGTTTGTAAACTAAAACGACGTTAACAAATAGATCTACAGTATAGTTGAGAATAAAGCGCCACTGGTAGACTTACAAGATACATTTGGTAATTTGGAAAATGTATTGTAGATCTATATTATATATGCTTACAAACTGCAACGGTCATTCTATATGAACATTGTAGAATTATGCACAAACATGTAATTAAGTAGGCTTAAATTGCGGATTTCAACCGCATACACACGTGAGTCTTTCTGATTTTAACCGCATACTCACGTGGGTCTTTCTGATTTTAACCGCACACTCACGTGGGTCTTTCTGATTTCAACCGCGTACTAACGTGGGTCTTTCTGATTTCAACCGCATACGCACGTGGGTCTTTCTAATTTTAACCAATTCTCACGTGGGTCTTTCTGATTCCAACCGCGTACTCACGTGGGTCTTTCTGAACTTAACCGCATACTCATGTGGGTCTTTCTAATTTTAACCGCATACTCACGTGGGTCTTTCTAATTTTAACCGCATACTCACGAGAGTCTTTCTGATTTTAACCGCGTACTCACGCGGGTCTTTCTGATTTTAAACACGTACTCACGTGAGTCTGTGATTTCAATCGCGTACTCACGTGGGTCTTTGTGATTTCAACCGCGTACTCACGTGGGTCTTTCTGATTTTAACCGCGTACTCACGTGTGTCTTTGTGATTTCAACCGCGTTCTCACGAGGGTCTTTCCGATTTTAACCGCGTACTCACATGAGTCTTTCTGATTTTAACAGCGTACTAACGTGGGGCTTTCTGATTTTAAACGCGTTCTCACGTTGGTCTTTCTGATTTCAACCGCGTATTCACCTGCATTGGTCTTTCTGATTTCAACCGCGTACTCACGTGAGTCTTTCTGATTTTAACCGCGTACACGCGTGGGTCTATATATAGGCAGTTACTCCACTGGTAGGCTGGTAACAGGTAATATGTCTGAAGACATACTCTGGTTGGAGAGACATAAAATATTGACACCGTTGAAAATTGACTCCATGGATCATTTTTCAGCGGATTTTGATCAATTTTCAACGTTTTTTCATACATGTGAAACAGTAACATATCTGTATTCCTTTCAAATTTTTAAGCGGTGAACATTTATTTATTTTATTACAGTGGACTATATACATTTGCCAATCCATCAGCAATATATTTGATAATGGAATGCTATATGCCACTTATGTAGTGAACTATTATATTACATTGCATACAGAATAAGGTATGCTAATGTTTTTTTCCGCTATCACAGGGGTGGGGCGTTTCCTAGTATTAAAGTAACTGTCTCTTACTGTTAATAATATTTAAAAGATATTACACTAGTTAAAATCTATCTACCCCTCTGCTAAGAATGCAGCCTTCGTATTGGTCAGGGGAAGTAACCGCTGCGAAGTTTGTAGTGTAACTCCCAACAATGGTTACTTCCCCTGGTCAGTAGCCTTGATATTAATCTTGTGATATTTGTTTGTACACTAAGTAGGCGGAGCCTAACAATCAAATTTAAAGGTACTGCATGCAATATATGCATATTTAATGTAGACTTTAATAAGAAACATTGTAGAATTAAATATGAGAGATTCTGCCTCCAAGCGATTCTATACTAAAATCAGACGTTAAACTAAAATGACACTAACTATTAACAAAATAACCCTATTTTGATAAAAATTTAAAAACTGATCAGTGCTCAACGACTTGTTCATCAACATTAAAAAATAACGGTGTCCCATAGGATCGATTTTCAACGGGGTCAAAATTTAATGTAACACCTGCACTTAATTACATTTTTTTGCAATATAACTAAATTATCTTATATATATTTAAAATATTGATCCGCTTTCACAAAGTTCGGTTCAAAGCTTTTACGATACACTACAAGAATTATTCATTAATTGGAATAGTTCTAAACCGGTACTTCTTTAAGGTCCTGAATGAGGTATATATACAAACATAGTCTTTTTACCCGCAACAGTACTTAGATACATTAAACACTTCAGTTTTAATTTTCAAAACTAGTTGGAAAATCAGCATCAATAAATTATTTTTTACATTTTTACATTTATCTGTTTGTTGTTGTTTTGTTTTTGATTTTTTTTTAATGATATTTCATCTATTTTTGAAATATCTTTTCCAAGTCAGTGGTTCTAACGGTCTGCCTTATAGTTATGTCAGTTTAGTCAGTTTCTAAATTCAAAATTTTACTATTTCATGTTTAAATGTTGAATTCTGCTTAAGCCGGTGCTAGGGGGCGTGGACGGTAACTTGCACTTTCCAGTACCGTCCATGAACAGGCTCAATCAAACCGAGCCTGCAACATTTTCAATTGTGCCGTGTTGGGCTTTCTTTAGGGATTCTGTATTTATCTATTTTAGTAAAAAGAACGTTTTGGGGCAGTTTTTGTTGTTTTTGTTTTTTTTTGGGGGGGGGGGCTGTTGATGTAATTTGACGTACATTGAAAAGTTTACCAAATTAAAAAACTCTATATTTGGGTAATCATGCACTGTACTTGTTTGTAATAAAAAAGCAACACAAAAAACAACAACAACAAAAAACAAACAACATAAATTTAGTCATAGCTGTATATAAAGTATACATCAAGTCTTGCGGTACCTATGTCTCGGAGTTATCTCTGCAACCAGTAGAGCTTTTTTTTAAATCAAAAAGAGTTAATAATTAGAATCTACTTTAAGTGCATGGAATTATATTTGTCCAAAATTTTGAAATCAAATGATTTGTTCATCAATACATTTTATCAATTAAATTAACACCAACTTGTCATTTTTAGAGTATATCATACTCGCGCGTTAAAAAGATGTATAACATGTAAACATTATTTCAACCAGTAGAATATTTTTTATGAAATTGTCAAATATACGCGATGAGCGGACAAAACCCGCATAATAGATCTGCCACGTGATCAGATTATTAAATCCGTGACGTCATCGGTTGAATACATGTATTACTTTCGGGGAACACTTGGAAACATGGATTTCAAAGAATTGAAATATTTTCGTGAATTTTTCAAACGCATGTTCATAATTTTTCTCTATTTAAGAAAATCGGACACATTCGACATCAATAAAACTGGCCTTGTCGACAAGCTATTGAAAACGGCTGTCTGATCTTTGCATATAATCTTTACCTGCATATTGAAATAGTTAATTAGTTTGTAAGGAAAATATATCAAATTAAAAAGCACCTCGCTTTGGTGGCTATCCTCTCAAAAAAATCATGACAAAAAATTAAGCGCGCATTTATCGAAAGTTCGAATCATGTAGGTGGCGAATATGTCCCAAATGACGTAACGCGACATTCATGTTATCATTATTTCCAGGAAATACAGCTGTATCTCATCTAGGTCGTCTGTGAATGGTGGGTAAGTTATTTTCATTACGATTAAATTTGAATAGAATTATATCTGATTTCAGTTTACCTTGGATAAGAATTTCCTTTTCCATCTGCTATTAGATTGTTTTCAAAATATACCGCGCATGAAATGACGTCATCCAAATTTGACCAATCGTTTACTTTCTTTTCATGTTCTTTGACCTGCTGCCGACAATTCAGGTGTAGGTGTTGTAGTGCCTTCCTATTCTCAATTTCCATCTCTGACATTGTCATTTTTCATATTAGCTAGATTTATTTTACTCTTGTGTTATTTACCTATTTATTTCTAATTGTTTTTTTTTTGTAGATAGTTAATTCAACGTGACTTCGGTTCACCCCAGTGACCTCATGAATAATTCATAGAATTTAGAAGGAGGCTTTAGTGTGTCGGTTTGTGTAGGGTTGAAAATGTCGGATAGAGAGAGTGGTGACGAGCAACAAGCTCAGGGTTAGTATATAATTAAAAACATTCTGTAATAATAGATCAAATGGTCTACTCTAGATGTGTGCGTGCTGTGTTCAAATTAGCTTTTCTTTCGCTGACTTTGCAATTTTCCCGCACTCGTGTCAATTTTTCCTGGCTGAAAAATCCCACATTTTGTTAGCTTACTCTCAATGTCCTGTCAAATTTAACGAATGTCATTTGATTATTTATGTATACATGCCTTTTATTTTGTATATTCGATGCAAACAAGATTACATGAGACAGGTTTTATGTGTTTATTTTGATATTTTTCTCGCATGCGGCATGAGATCAAAATGCACCAGAAAACCAACATGGCAGCTGACCTAGATTGACAATCAACGTCAATTATTGTTAAAAATTTAGTTGTATTTTCTTCTAAAAGACAGAATTTTCACTGGTATTGTGACTCATTTTTTATTTGTTCCAACAGTGTTTACACGAAATCTTATCTGGGTTTATAATTTGGGATAAATTTGATACACTTTCCAGCGGAAGTTAAATCTTAATTGGTTAGATTAATCTCCCTTGCACTCTTTAATTCATTTTATATTAGTTATATTCAGAGAAGTGATTTATTTTGGGATTTTTACCATGAAAATATAATAATAACTGTGATGGGTTCTTTAATATCACACTAAATATTTTAAATGGACTTGTCCATCTTTCAATCTGGACTAACCCATTAATCAATTTTAGGGAAAATTTTACAATATGTATTGATTAAATTGTCAACAATGCAGGCCATGATCTTGTACTATACTGGTCATATGTATAGGTTATAGGTTATATACAGAGTTTTAATAAATTAATTTTCGAGCAAACGAAGTGAAGCGAGAAAATTTAAAAAAATTTAAACAAAATAGAACGATTTTATTGGTAGACAAACTTTTGGCGAACTATAAGGATAGATAAAGTGCCACCAGCAGGGTGCATATTTAAGTCTTTAAACCTACCTGTCAGGTCTTGCGGCTTAGTGTGAATTTATCAATTTTTTTATGATGATGTGTAATATTTAACGTTCTTGCACTGTCCACAGAACTAAATTTAAATGAAGAGAACTCCATCAGGGATTTATTATCCAGCAAGTTCACATTTTCGCAAGTTTTTCTGAGACTATTTTTCACACAAGAAAATTTACCAACATGTGCACCGCAATATTTATGGTAATCAAGAGAAGTTAACAAAAAGAAGTTGCAGAAATGTAACAAGCAATATAGATTAAGAATGTGTAAATTATTTTTTATTCTTATGTAATTGTTATTCTTATAAAATTATTGAAGGACTCTTTTTGGAAAAAAAATCAGGACTTAGAATTCAGAATTTTTCTAGGAGAGCATTCCATTTCAAACATATAAAATCCACTGGAAAAAAATTGAAAAGAAATGCTGTTTGTGACAGGTTAAATTGATCTGTTTCACATTGTTTTTGTCAGCAGAATATTGTATATCTACACCCTTTCAGTTTCACATGGTTCCATATTTGTCTGGATGCACCAGGAAGACTCAATTCTTCCTCAAAATGTTTCACAATAGCAAGTTATAAAAAAAAACCCCAGATATTTAAACGGTAGTTTATTGATATTTAACCAATATTTAACCAAATAAGAAATGGAAAACACTGATATTACCCTTGCTTAGAGTAGCGACCCTCTTCCTCCAAAGTCGATTGAGGGCTCTGTTATATTAATCTGACTAATGATTGAAACTGCTGTACAATTTAACCAAGTTCTCTTCTGGCAATTAAGCAGTGATTTTCCTGGAAAGTTGAATAATAATGTACCGTTACTGTTATCCACGTGATTATGTTAGACATTGTATCATTTTGAAAAGACTTAATCCTTTAAGACAATATCAATTATCATATTCTCTACATATTTCCAAATGTGTGCGTGAGTTTTTTTTACACCAGTCATTTGTTGCCACCCCCACCTACAACCAAATTTGAAATTTTGTAGACCTATTTTTGGTTAATCATACCCTGGTCTGTATATGCCCGGCTCCAACCTGGCAGAGGACAGTCATAAGGTAAAATCCCCTCCATAAAACTGACACAGCCACTTGCCCAGTAAGAAAAATTACCTGATGTTGGTGACATCAAAGGCTCTGACATTGCAAGGTTAATTGTTGAGAATCACCGTCTTAACTCAAAAAACTGTTAAACTCCTAAACTACCTCATTTATGCCCACAGGGTAGGGAGGGGTGAGGTTACAAATGACTGGTGCGTTATCTCTGTGTGTTTACAAACTCACATGTGTGTTTTCACTTTTTCGAATAATTTTGTTTGTAAGTTTTCCCATATACATCACTATTACTAGATATATCCATTACCCACCATATTTTATCTTCTTATTGGCGGTGTAGGCAAAGACGAGACCGCTGGTTCAAAGCACGAAGATGAAAATGGTACGTAACTTTTCCAAAAACTCAAATTTAGCTTGGAATGAGGGGATGATAAGAATGAAAATTTTGTTAGCTACATGCACATGTTTATTGTATAAATAGGTTTATCAATAAAATAATATCTTAAGATATTAACAACTACAGTTTATATATTAATTCTGTTGGCTAAATTAGCATGTTGCATGGAGTTTCGGTTTTTCTCACTCATTTATTGCAGGAATTTTAGAATGCTTTGAAATAATTAAAACTGTTACTGGTATTTTCATTATTTTTATTACAAGATGGCCTTGGAAAACAAGAATACTTTAACAGTATAGCCTTATAAAAATAATTGACCACAGAGATTCATTCATAGAAGAAATAAGTTGATATATTTAATTATTTGTTAGATACAGTCAAACCTGAAAAAAAATTGACCAAAGAGATTCATTCAAAGAAGAAATAAGTTGATATATTTAATTATTTGTTAGATACAGTCAAACCTGAAAAATAATTGACCAAAGAGATTCATTCATAGAAGAAATAAGTTGATAAATTTAATTATTTGTTAGATACAGTCAAACCTGAAAAATAATTGACCAAAGAGATTCATTCATAGAAGAAATAAGTTGATAAATTTAATTATTTGTTAAATACAGTCAAACCTGTGAACCAAGGCCATTCCAAAGGTTAAGGTGGGCCCAAACATATCCTTTATAGACATGTGGTCTTTATTTGGAGGTGACTTCTATTTTATCATTGAAGGGTTGTCAAAGAGTTGCCTTTTCTCACAGGGTTATTATTATTTATAGATAGATGGTCTTTTGCACAGGTTTGGAAGTATTTTTGTATATATTACATTTTCAGCTTTTGAACAGTTAATTATGCCCCCCTTCGAAGAAGTCGGGGTATATTGCTTTGCACTTGGCAGTCGGTCCATAGACAAACCGTTTTGGATCAATAACTTAAGAACTCCTTGTGCAAGGAACTTCAAACTTGGTTTGGAGATTGGTCATAACCACTTGATTATGATAGCAACTTTTGATTATGGGGTCAAAGGTCAAGGTCACAAAGACCTTTTCTGTAAAAATAGTCTTTGACCAATAACTGGACAACCAATGAGTCCTCAAGCTTCATAGGTGCATTGGTCTTGGGCAGTAAAGGACCCCTTATGAATTTATTATTGGGGGGTCAAAGGTTATGGGTCATTTTGACCTTGTATGGCAAAATGGTTTTCAAGCATCATTGCAAACAACTAGTGACATGCATAAGAGTTGGGCATACATGTGCATGTTTTACAAACATCTCTTGTTACTATATTTATTTGTTTTAGTGATATGAGATATAAATGATTAAGTTCATAACGTTATAAAATTATATGCAGAATTAAACAGAGAAATTTTTCATTTAGTTTATATACAGCTGATTGATTATTTATCTTTTTTTTGTCTTATTAAATCATTACCAAATATTTGATTTATGCTTGCATGTTAAATTTGTTTAATTTATCTTTGCAATTTTACATATAAAGACAAGGCAGGGATCAAAATAACAATTCAGAGCCACTCCTGAGGATTATCTTCAAATTTCTACCTGTCCTGCATGCTATGATACTCGTCCTGCATTTTAGGCATGATTTTCAAGATAAACTTTGCCGATGCAATACAAGATACTTGCCGATGCAATAGACCTAGAAATTTTCATAATCAGTTTCGTTTACATAAATTTAACAAACAAAAACCGGAAACAAAGCTTGTGTTTTCTGTTATGTATAAATGGCGCACTTTTATAGAGCATTGTCATGCTTATTCCATTCACACCCGTATCCAATTAACAATGTGTTCAGAACTTTATAAAGTGTGCATTTTATCATAACCTAAAACACTAGCTTTGTTTTCATTTTTCTATCGTTAAAAATGTAAACAAACTGAGAATTTTAGCTTTCTATTACATCGGCAAATTTCAGCTTACTTATTGTATATTATATTTGTCCTGCATCGATCTCTACTGGTAACTATGAGTGGACAAGTGGAATTTTTGATCCCTGCAAAGGTTTTTAGCACACAAGAACATTTTAAATGTTTACAAACAGTTTTATGCATTAAAGGTTATTTAATGTCTTGCCATCCATTTTAACTAGTTGTTAATTAAAATGCAGTGTAGAAGAAAGGAAGAGTGAGTTGAACATTTTGGGTGTGAGTGGTATAGTTAAGATCATTGGTGGGGCGTCTGTGGCCGAGTGGTTAAGGTTGTTGACTTCAAACCACTTGCCCCTCACCGCTGTGGGTTCGAATCCCTACAGTGACTTTGGATTCTTTTATGTGAGGAAGCTATCCAGCTAGCTAACGGAATAACTGAAATAATGCATGGAAGGGCACCTGAGGTCTTCTTCCACCAGTAAAGCTGGAACGATGCCATATGACCTATACTGTGTCGGTGTGACGTAAAACCCAATTAAACAAACAAACAATCTAAGATAACTGGCATTACATTTTGTCAATCATAGGATCTTGTCTTCAAAAATCGTGTGTTACATGTTTAAGTCTTTGTGTTTCAGAGGTGATTTTGCAAAATTCTGTAAGCCAGGAATCATGCAATTGTAAGTGGACTAGTTCTAAATGATTTAATGTTAATGATTTTCTTATTGTTTTAAATTGATGCAGGAAAGTATTGATTTTGTTGAAAACTGTTGGGTTTTTATTATGTTCAAATGTTAAAACATTGTATTAAATTTGTTATTTTCTTCGTCATAAGGTTTTAAAACAACAAGCCTATTAAAGGACTAGTGTGTGTTGCTTTTTTTTACCAAAACTTTGATTTGTTTTAATTATTAAAACAATTCTGTCAAGTTTACAAATCATGATTTAAACTAGTTTTAAGATAGGCCATTACCAATACTCTATACACAAGTTTGTCAAATATGCAGAATTTTTTCTTCCATCATTAGTTACTAGGTATGTCTTGGTGGAAACATATTAAATTATGTTTTTTTTTAGCATAATGCATCAAATGTTTTATCTGGATTTTAAATACTTAAAAACATTTTTTAAATTGTTCATTTTTTTCATGTTTACTCAATCTGGAGGCATGCTCGGTTCAAAAGTAAGATAGAATATAAGCTTATATTTGTTTTCATAAGACGAGAGTAAAATTATTTATTTTTGGACTTTAGGGGTCGGCAAAACCTGATTTTGTCTTACTTGTTTGTTTTTAGCTCGACTATTCGCAGAATAATCGAGCTAATGCAGTCACCCATTTGTCGGCGTCGGCGTCCCTGTGGTTAAGTTTTTGTATGTAAGCTGGTATCTCTATAACTACTGAAGGGAATGGATTGAAACTTCACACACTTGTTCTCTGTGATTATCTAAGATGATTGGCACAAGTCCCATAACTCTGATTTGCTTTTTTACATAATTATGCCCCTTTTCGACTTAGAAATTCTTGGTTAAGTTTTTGTATGTAAGCTGGTATCTCCATAACTACTAAATGGAATGGATTGAAACTTTACACACTTGTTCTCTGTGATTATCTTAGATGATTGGCACAAGTCCCATAACTCTGATTTTCTTTTTTACATAATTATGCCCCTTTTTCGACTTAGAAATTCTTGGTTAAGTTTTTGTATGTAAGCTGGTATCTCCATAACTACTGAAGGGAATGGATTGAAACTTCATACACTTGTTCTCTGTGGTTATCTAAGATGATTGGCACAAGTCCCATAACTCTGATTTGCTTTTTTACATAATTATGCCCCTTTTTCGACTTAGAAATTCTTGGTTAAGTTTTTGTATGTAAGCTGGTATCTCCATAACTACTGAAGGGAATGGATTGAAACTTTACACACTTGTTCTCTGTGATTATCTAAGATGATTGGCACAAGTCCCATAACTCTGATTTGCTTTTTTACATAATTATGCCCCTTTTTCGACTTAGAAATTCTTGGTTAAGTTTTTGTATGTAAGCTGGTATCTCCATAACTACTAAAGGGAATGGATTGAAACTTCACACACTTGTTCTCTGTGATTATCTTAGATGATTGGCACAAGTCCCATAACTCTGATTTGCTTTTTTACATAATAATGGCCCTTTTTCGACTTAGAAATTCTTGGTTAAGTTTTTGCGTGTAAGCTTGTATCTCCATAACTAATGAAGGGAATGGATTGAAACTTCACACACATGTTGTCTGTGATTATCTAAGATGATTGGCACAAGTCCCATAACTCTGCTTTGCTTTTTTACATTATTATGCCCCTTTTTGGACTTAGAAATTCTTGGTTAAGTTTTGTGTGTAAGCTTGTATCTCCATAACTACTGAAGGGAATGTATTGAAACTTGAAGGGTTTGTACCTTTTCGGACAATTTTATGTATTCATATAGGTAAGCATTATTATACTCAATGAAACACCCTTGTGACAAATTTTCGAATAGTCGAGCGTTACTGTCCTCAGACAGTTCTTGTTATTTGATATATTTCATAACTTGTCTGTATGATATTTATATAGTAAGTTATAGAAAATTTCCACTTGTCCGTACAGGCTGTGGGACAACATGGGCAGTACGGACAATTGATTTTGCGCCCCTGAGTCTTTATTATTGTATGTTAGTCTCATTGATTAATATAATGTTACAATTTTGGATAAGGCATAATTTTAATTCCGAGTTTAATTATCCGAAAGTCAAAAAAGGCGTTGGCTGGTATTAAAGTGTTGTTTTATCAAATGTTTGGAAGGCTCGACAGACAAAATTGAAAGATAAACATAATTAATATTAATACTTAAATGGTTAAAAAAAAACAACAACAAACAAGGCCATTAAATTTCATCTAGATAAATATTGAATGTTAATGATATCATTTTATAGGGAAGAAATTACGAAATCTTGCATATATTTATTTATAGGTTGTCATCTGTCATTTACTGTTTACTTAATAATGATATATTGTATTGTAAATATCAAACTGTTAGCTAAACCTGTTCTGTACAGTGAGTGCATGTTTATATTTTGATTAATTGCTCAGGTATAAACGTCCTACTTTTATTTCATTTTAAACGGAATGTCATTGAAATAAACATTTCTTGTGATACCTCGCTATTTCCAGGAATTTCCCTGATTGTGCAGGTGGTTTCAGTTTTCAAATGATCAAGATTTATTTGCAAATGTTAGCTGGTTAAATTGGTGTGTAGTATTTCAAAATAAAAATTCAAAAGATGTTGAAATTTAAAGTTTATGTTGAAATTTAAATGTTTACAAAATTTGCTAAACCAGAGGTGGTCTTTTTTCAAGCCTTTGTACATGCCTATACAATATAGATATTATAGGGCCTCCAGGACTGAATGATTAAGGTTACTGGCTTTGAACCACTGGCCCTTTCACATCTGGGTTCAAATCTTACTAGGGACTTGGGTTTGACTGAGGTGTTTATTTAGATTAATGCACAAAGAGTTTTAATAATACTTTGCTGAAGTGTCATGCACACAATTTAATCCCTGTGGCCAAGGTCAAAGTCACAGAGGTCAAAGGTCAGGTAAACATTATGTAATTGTGTGGATGGCAAATGTTGTAGTCTTTAACTGGGGGATTATTTCACAAAATGTTCACATGCATGGAAAGGTTTTGGTATTTATTGACAAGTCTTCACTTTCCTGGAATAATTAATTTGTTTCAGGCGTTAAATGGAAACGATACGGTATTCACTAGTGTTGTTTATTTCTTTATGGGCAATAACTTCAATACAGTTAAAGCTTAGGTTACATGGAATTCTAAAAACTTAATATATCAACTTCATTTGTAGCCATTTAGTACAGGTGTACTGTGAAATATTTCTCTTTTATATTTAGACCAGCTTGTTGCTATGTTGACAAGTCCTAATATTTGTTATGTGAGACATTTTAATTGATTGTTCCTGGGGTCAAAGTAATAATGTTTGACATATGTAATAATATTATTTGTGTATTAACAGATATTTTTGTATAGGGAAAGAGAATTTATGTCTATAAGGTTTATTATAGTCATCTGTGCTTTACAAACATTTCATGACAATTGCTTGAATGTAAGATTTGGAAAAACTTTGCTTCAACAGTTTTATAATAATAGATGTTATTCGGAACTCAGCAAATGTGGGTTTTTCCAAGCTAATGTCGCTGTACAAACAAGCTTTTACCATTCACTTCCAGTCATTTGTACCCCCAGATAAGCAAAGCTGTAATTGTAAAAGTTTGTTTGAACCCTTTGGTTTAGCTGGGAAAAACCAAAAGTATTTTAAATTTCGGAGTAAGTCTATTAATGTATAAGTCATGTATATGTATTATAATTCAGTGTCTGGGGAACAAGCTAGTTTAAAGTCCTATGTATGTATATTATAATTTCAGTGTCTGGGGAACAAGCCGGGTTAAAGTCATATGTATGTATATTATAATTTCAGTGTCTGGGGAACAAGCCGGGTTAAAGTCATATGTATGTATATTATAATTTCAGTGTCTGGGGAACAAGCCGGGTTAAAGTCATATGTATGTATATTATAATTTCAGTGTCTGGGGAACAAGCCGGGTTAAAGTCATATGTATGTATATTATAATTTCAGTGTCTGGGGAACAAGAGTTGGCTACCAGAACTCTGACCATACAATCAAAACGTTTCTACCTTGATGTGAAACAAAACAGACGTGGACGCTTCATCAAAATTGCTGAGGTATACATATTTCCATATATTTACACCAATTGTTTAAAAGCAACATTCTCTCTACAATGAAACAGTGAGTCTTCTGCCATCACTTTTCACATCACCAAGGAAAAGACAAAAACGTAGAAAACTATACTTCAAATGAAGCATTAAATACTTTCATACTAGTTAACCCCTTAAAAAAAACTAGTTAACCCCTCGAAAACAAACTATCACATATGCTGAGAACTTTATAGTCAAAGAATTGAGTGTTTTAAAACCACAAGCCATTCGGGCTTAGTAATTAGCAATACATACTGGCCCAACAGCAACTAGGTTTTTTACAAGCTCATAAATGTTAAACTGTTTTTGTTGATTTTTATGCCACTGAATATATTATTTTTTTTACTTATGGTATACGTGGAACATTCAGATTTGATGTTCTTCTCATTTGCATTTTGTTTCTCCACTTAAATCATTTACAACATTAGTAAAAGACTAATAGCATTTTGAACATTGTTAACACGGTTGTCACGAAATAATGTTCAGGTAAAAGATGGAGGGGAAGAGATTTGGTGTTGTCCGTCTGACTGATTCTCTGTCATTCCATCCTTTCCAGCATCTGTTAGGAAATTGTGTGACATAGAATTGAATAGAGCATAAAACTTTAACTTTTTTTCAGTTAAGAACCTTAAACTTTATATTTGGTTTAAGCCATGTGATTTCTACTGTGTTGGTTGCGACGTAAAACCTGACCTAAAATAACCCAAAAAAACATCGAATTGAGAATTTAAAGTGAGATGTGTTCAGTAGATAGAGGATATTGAATGAGTGTAGATTCAATACTGAATTTATTGAACAAGTTGAATAAAATTCAATTATGCGGGCCTCTACGGAACAAAATATTTTATTTAACGAGTTTAATAAATTCAGTAATGAACCAACAGAAATACATGTATATATAATATTCTATTTATCACATATCCACGGAGTCGCAAAATTGGCACAGGTATGTGATAAAGAGTGATACAGTGCAATGGAACAGTTACTCAACATTTGAATATAATTATTTGGTCTGAGGCTCATAATACTTAAGGCATTAAATCATTCGACAGATGATGTCAATTTCAAAGAAATTTGCTTGTAGATCTTAAAGCAACATGCATGCCTCAAGATGGTAAAATGAAAAAAGCATTTCAAGTAATAGCAAATACAGGTCTAGTAAGTTATTGTGTGGGCTGATATTACTTGAATTTTATTTTTATAATAAATAGTGTGTATCAAGGTAGAATGTCTGTTTTCCAAGCAGAAATGTTTAAATGTGAATGTTGGTAAGCAAAATTTCAATTTCTTTCAACTATTCAATGAACTTGAAGAAATATTTTGAAAATTGCTACAGCTTTAGATCCGAAATTTTTCTCTGTCAGCTAGACTGACAAGTCAGTAACAATTAGGTGTAAAATAATTTTACTAAAACCACAAAATCTCTGGTTTTGGATAAGGTGAATTTTGAGGAGAAACCAAATTATCCTAAGGCTGGTACTAAAATCGTGTTGAATAATATATCAATATGAACACTTTTATAGTTGGTTTATTTAAGCATGTATCATCAAATACTGTTTAAACAAAATATATTTGTTTGTCTTGGCTTGGTTTCAGTTACATAGTTCATTGATTAATTTATGATTTTGTGAATATATATACAATATATATATCTGTGCTTCCAAAAAAAGAGTTATTTACACTTATGCTCATAGGACCCTTATTTATTGACTGATAACATTCATATTTGGTATGTTGATATCTTGAGTAGTCCTTGGGTAGTCCTCTGTATAAAGTTAGGGGGCCACGTGGGTCAAGGTCACTGGTGATAATAGATTGTTTAATATTATTGCTTATACAGCCTTTATCTGTTCTTTCATATCTGGTAGGTAGATACATTGAAATATCTTATAACTTTGTATGAAATTCGGGGTCACTTGGGTCAAGGTCAAGGACACCTGTGCTAAAAATATATATTTACAATCTTGCTCATACAGTCTTTATTTATTGGCTGATGTGCATTAAATAATATTGATAAATGAGCAGGTTTGTGGAACATTCATCACTTTAAGGAAAAATTTGTATTTACATGTATATAAAGTTGATGTTTTGTAACGTCTGCTTGTTAAGCATTTTCATTTAATCTTGACATATTTATGTATAAAGGGTAAATGGTTGGCAATTATTTCTGTAATTATATTGTTTTATAAATTTAAGAATTTTTATAGGTTTCAGTATGCAAGTTATGTTTTGCAGAGTTGTATGTTTAAAACAGTGACAATTGTAAAACAAAACAAAGAAACAAACAAACAAAAAACTTTCACCATCCTTTTACACCCTTATGAACATCATTATCAGACTTCATAGATGTAATGTATTGGTATATTGTAGGTTGGAGCAGGGGGGAAGAAAAGTCGCCTCCTTCTGGCCATGTCCTCAGCAGCAGAATTCAGAGACCACCTCACAGAGTTTAGTGATCATTATTCCTCTTTAGGTTTGTTTTATATCCTTTTGCTTCCTTAAAAGTACAGAAAAAATGTGCAATGTCATGGTTTTTGTAGTTTGTTTGTTTTCATTATATAGTATAATTAATTGAAGTAAAATATTGTATAATCTGCAATCATAAAATGATGCTCCCTCATTGAAATTTAAAGGGATGCCACTGACATGACAAGACTGGAAATAAATATATAATAATATATATAGTTTTAGATTTTTTGTACCATTGGAACTGCTGTAGGTCTAAAATAATGAATTGTGCCCACACTTTCAGATCAATCGCTAACTGACTATTTTTCCAGAATAATAATTTTCATTGTGCTGAAGTGAAAAATGTTTGATCACTTTTACTTAAAGTCAGGCTAAGAATCACTCTAAATACATTGTATATCCATCATTTTTAAGGAAATTTCCAAAATAAGTTATAACTGAATAGCCAACAGTGCAGACCATGATCAGACAACAGGATTTGCCAGCTGATGTTTGTCTGCGCTGTTCCCTTGGTTACTGTTAGTTGCCACTAGCATGCTTATTGAGGTTGCATTATAAAATATGTTTTATTAAAGGTCCTCCAAATCCAGACAACTTACCAGAGGACGGTAAACTAAAGAGTGAGATGATGACAAAAGACAACAAGAGATATTACCTTGACCTCAAAGAAAATCAAAGAGGAAGGTTTCTTAGGGTAAGTTTCTAAGGATGTTTACGATTGGAATGTAAATCGGGGGATGATAGTGATAGTCCAGGGCTTTACTTTTGTGTTTTGTCTGAAATATTTATTTGACCCATTACTTGTTGTAACATCACTTTTCTTACATTTCGGATAGGATTATCTACTGTTTAGTAGTTTACACCGGTGCTATAAAAAAACCTGTCTTACACCTCCCATGTTAGACAAGTCACATGCTTTAAATGATGTCATTTCCACGGCCTTTAATGAATGAATTGCGTTCTTAGAATCATACATGTGACATCCCGGCGGGATTTAAAAAAATCCCGATATTTCAACACTGATCCCGATTCCCGATATTACAGCTTGAATTCCCGATATTTAAAAAAAATCAACAAAAAAAATCAAACACAGCACCTGTATCTAAAATGTAAACCGTGCCTCCGGGCATTGATTGTTATCTGTCCATATCCTAAATTATAGCGGATTAAATGTTGAGAGCAAGGTGACGTAATAAACAATCCTATACCCAAAGTTATTCTCACATGTTTAACTTATCACATGTCGTGTGTCAATCAATTGACCTCTTTTGTAATTTGGCAGTAGGTATTACACGCTACGTCATCAAAACTTCCCTGTAAATTTACATGTATGAATTCGGCTCAACCTTTGATTTTCTTTGATTAGTGCCGCACTGATAAAGATAAAAGGTGAGCAGAATCATTTAAAGTGGATCATTCAAAAACCTGTTCGAGATGTCTAATTAACCTATTTTTAGTGAGTGGGTATTTTTTTTGTTTTGTTTAGGAATTACACTATCATCCAGGCAAAAATGTGGATTTAATTAACGGAACGATTCTTGTATTTATTTTGAGTCTTCTACTTATGTTACGTTATTTAACTGTCACAGTCTTATGTTCATGAATAGTTGTTGTACGTTTTCAAATAGCTTGTAGACAATTATTGAATGACTGAAAAGACAGATAAAATTCTTCAAACTGAAAATAATGAAATGTGAAAATGTGACTGTTTTGAAATAGCCTGTATGACTACACTTATTTATTTATCTATTCATTTATTTTTTGTGAAATAAATTAATATTGATCCACAAAAAAATCATAAAAAGTATAACCATTTAATGATTTTGAGGGTAATATAGATTCTTTGAACCAAATGTGCCAAACACGCTTTGAAATTCAAGTCGATAAAAAAAATCCAGTTTTGAGCCCCAAATTCCAGCTGAAAATCCAGATTTGGCCCATTTCATTTGTCACATGTATGTCTTAGAATGATGTCGTTTTGCCGTTCTGAATGAATTTGTAAAAATTATATATGCTACTATAAGAAAAGAAGTGCTAAATGAAAATATTAGTTTTCCTAATGTTTTCCCAAAATATGATTAATATGTTATATGCAAGAAAAAGAATCAAACAGCAGCTGTTGTAACAGACCAGAATATCTAGCTATAGGGTAACTATAGCGAAAACTGGACAGAGCCTCTTTACCGCTGTAAACAGTTTCCCTAGAGCTAGATATTCTGGTCTGTACTGGCAGCTGGTGTAAGATCCTTATAGACTACTAACTGGGTAATACTGATAATTGATTTTGCTGCCCTATGTGGTATTTAGCTTATCATAGTAAAGTTACTAAACAGCTGCAGGAAGAGAATAAAAGGGCTGGGGGGATTCATTGAAACATTGTATATAAGTTCTACAGAACCTGTATAAAGCAATAACCTGTTTACAACAACAGAATCAAATCTTCTGAAACAAAGATTTTACATGGAATTTAACCTCTCTTAAGCAACACCTTTTCATCAACAACCAATTACAGATAAAAGTCACATATAATACTAGGATTGTTGGTTCTAAAAGTTATGTGTGACACACACAGATATATCTATGATATTATGATATTATCGCTGCTGATGGCTTAGAGGTTGCAAGATTCAGAGGTTGCAAGGTTGGATGGCAATTAACTCTTTTAATATGAGTTTAGGTAAAAATGACAGGTGACAGTTGGGTTAGTTGTCTTACTATGAACCAAACCTTGGTCCGACAATTACATTATTGACAGTGATTTGCCTTCTTATAAAACAAACTACAATAAAAGGCCTCTTCCCAAATGAAATTTTCTTTGAAATCATGCAGTTTTCCCAAAAATCTGAACTTAAACCAGCTTTTTTTTCCTTCCCAAATCCCAAAATAGCAATGATAGTGACAATTTTTCCCAAAATCAAGAGGCAAAGGCCCCTTCCAAATTAAGTGTGAAAAATCTCTGATTGAATAAACTATATAACTGGTATAAATTTACATCCCCATTGGATGATATCATTATTCAAGTAACTTTTATTCACAGGTAGCGCAGACGGTACAGAGGGGAGGACCAAGGTCACAGATTGCTATCCCAGCACAGGGACTGATCGAGTTCCGTGATGCTCTAACTGATCTCCTTGATGAATTCGGAACTGATGATCATGGTAAATTCTGCTTAAACTAACCAGGGATTTTTTTGGGGGCTTATTATACCCCCACAAACGAAGTTTAGGGGGGGTATATAGGAGTCAGCTTGTCGGTCGGTCCGTCCGTCGGTCGGTCCACATCATGGTTTCCGGACGATAACTAGAGTTTGGAATGAGGTATTGTAATCAAACTTGGAATATAGCAACCTTATGTGGAAACTCCGGTTGGTATTGCATTTGGACCCCCTGGGGTCAAGGTCAAGGTCACCGTTACTAAAAATAGAAAAATGGTTTCCGGACAATAACTAGAGTTAGGAATGAGATATTGTTATCAAACTTTGCGTATAGCAAGCTTATATGAAGACCTTGGTTGGTATTGCATTTATGCCCCCTGGGGTCAAGGTCAAGGTCATGGTTACTAAAAATAGAAAAATGGTTTCCGGACAATAACTTGAGTTAGGAATGAGATATTGTAATCAAACTTGGTGTATAGCAAGCTTATATGAAGACCTGGCTTGGTATTGCATTTGGACCCCCTTGGTTCAAGGTCAAGGTCACCGTTACTAAAAATAGAAAAATGGTTTCTGGACAATAACTAGAGTTAGGAATGAGATATTTATTAAAACTTGGTGTATAGCAAGCTTATATGAAGACCTGGGTTGGTATTGCATTTGGACCCCCTGGGGTCAAGGTCAAGGTCACCGTTACTAAAAATAGAAAAATGGTTTCTGGACAATAACTAGAGTTAGAAATGAGATATTGTAATCAAACTTGGTGTATAGCAAGCTTATATGAAGACCTGGGTTGGTATTGTTTTTGGACCCCCTGGGTTCAAGGTCAAGGTCACCGTTACTAAAAATAGAAAAATGGTTTCCGGACAATTACTAGAGTTAGGAATGAGATATTGTATTCAAACTTTGTGAAAAGCAAGCTTATTTGGAGACCCCAGTTGGGATTACAATTAATGAACACAGTTGATAGTTTGTGTTGAAATTTTTCTTCAGACTACTTAGTTTTCAAAAAGTTGCGGGTGGGGGTATTAATCACCTTCAGTGATAGGTCTAGTTTTATCAACTGAAAATACAAGCTATTTTCCAATCCACAGGAAAAAAAATCACAAATTTTTAGTTACAAAATAAAAATATTGAAAAAAAAAAAGAAAGAATTAAAATCTTTGGTTTCCTCTCAATAACTTGTTTGCTTTGGCCTATTGACAAAAAAATTGGTGTACGGCAGCTTATATCAAGATGCAGCTTGGGATTGCTACTTAGATATCTGGGAGCAAGGTCAAGGCACTTGCTTACAAGAGCATTTTCAGCTTCTTATCAATAATTTCAGTACACTTTGACCTATTGATACTTAATTTGGCATGTGTGTAGCTGAACATGTAGCTTACAGCCTGGCATTGATACTCCGGTAACTGATATGTTTTTATTTTAAAGTACTGAAACCAACTTTCTGTGTTGGTACAATTAACAGCATCATCTTTTCTTCCCTGCCATATTTCATTCCTAATTTCTGTCACGTCAATACTTTGTGGTTGAAAACCTAGTTTTTGTCATTGTCCCATTGCATCCCTTCTTGACAGGGTACCAAAAATTAAAAGCTTTAAATTTGAGATACTTCTGAGGCTTAATGGGCCTTTAATGTTTGGGTTTTTTTATGAATTACAGAAGGACAAAGTGACCTTCCAGAGAGTAAATACCTGAGAGTTGAGAACAAAGTGTTCTATTTTGATGTCGGATCAAACAGACGAGGGGTGTATTTGCGTGTCTCAGAGGTTTGTATCGTATAATTGTTTGGTTTTACAGGTTTTTGTCCCCCCTGCTTTGGGAATGGTGCCGGTAACGGACAGATTGGGGAAAAATGCATTGGTTTGACTCAAATTGGTAATTTTACTTTAAGATGCCAAATATTCATGGGGAATTTCTTTTATCCATGGAGACATGCAAATTATACATAATATACACTTCTAAACCATGTGTATTTAACTTATAATATTTTTGGCTATTTTAGGTTGAAAATGAAAAAAAAAAAATTACAATTATTGTACAAAATGAATGATGTTTAGGTGAGAAACACTAAAAGTACAAAATGAACTGGGTACAAATATCGCTTATCAGTATGGAAGCATCCATTACTGTTTATGTTTACCTTTAAATTTACCGATTTTTGAGGAAATTATCAGTGTTATTTTTGGAATTTATCAGTTATGAATTGGGAAATTTGCTGTTTATTTTCAATTGGGAACGATGCCGTTTTCCGGTATAAGTTATATAAGGGGGAAAAAATGCTGGGTTATATCACATTCTAACACTATCGGAAATTTTTCTATATAAAACAAAGAAGGCCCGAAGCGTGCATTATTCTACAACAATGCATTCGCTGTTCTTATTATCTCCCTGTGTATTTTCACATTGAGGGTGCCATTTTGTTTGAAAATTCTGATAAATAAAAACAATTTTTTGTCGAACTTTGTTGTGTAATGAAAGAAAATGGTATAACTAAGAAAATGAATCCGAACACCATTATCTTTTATTCAGTCGTTTACGCTGTACCGACCTTTAAAGTATTGTTTACATGACATCGCAATTTAGCACCAAACAGCACATGCAAAACAATCAAATCAAGTAAGCTATTTTAATGTCACAAACGAGTTAAGTTTTACATTTATTTCACTTTTAATAATTTTTATTTCGCTTGAAAAATAATAGAATGAAATAGAATAAACAAACAAAGTTTTATCAACGTTTTCAAAATGCGTTATTCTCAAAATGTTTCTACACAGGGAAGATTTAAACAGTTTTTTTCATACCACTGTAACAGCCTTTAAAGAACGTTTCTGTTTGAAACTCTGAGGCGAAAACAAATTTAACCACCAAACATAAAGTTCAACATTATAATAATAATTATATTTTTTCTTAACGTGTTAGAATGGAAATAGATATTAATTCTTTGTGCATTATTGTATAATAATGCAAGTTTTTCGTTCAAATGTTTTGTAATTAATCACTCAGGCATATCGGCCTTCGTGATTATATTACTACGCATTTGAACTCAAACCATGCATTATTCTACAACAATGCACTCAGACTTGATATCTATTTCCTAATCAACCCTGCAGAGATAATCAATATGGCTCATTTCCAGCATAACTACCTGAGGAAGACCTTGACTCCTATGCATATTATTTCAGGCACAAGTTTGCTTCTGAGTAGATTTAAGCTAGCTGGATAGCTTTTTCTCAGCTTTGTCATGAAAGAATTCAAAGTCCTTTATGGGATTCGAACCGCCAGCAGTTAGGTGCTATGTATTTATATATTAATGTATTAAGGTTTAACATTTGATTGATGTGCTGATCAAGAGTTCCGTTTTGATTAAAGATAGATTTTATAGGGTTTAAGTAAGATTTTGCAGACTTATTCAAAACTGAAAGTTAATTGAGTAACATGATTTCATTAAACCCATGTGATTTTGTTATAAGGTGTATGTATATTTATCATAAGAGTGGAGCAAATTCATATAACTGGGAAATCTGTGCCTGCATAGCTCAATTTGTCTGAAGCCGTTGGTAAAAAATCATGTGGGATTAGTTGTAGGCCACTGGCAGAGAAATTATAATAACTGGTTAGTTATTAAGTAAAGCCAGTTAGGTGGATCAACTTTCAAGATGTAACCAAAACTATGTGAAAAATGTGCTTGAATCATAAAAAAAATTGTGCTTATATTTGGAAATGGTTAACCAGAGTTGGTTACATTTTAATAAGTATGGTTTCACCATATATTTGAAAGATAGGTGATAATATGAAGGTTTGTGGCCAATTTGATGAAAGGACGTTTGTTTACTTTCTCTACATTTTCCTGCGTCGGTAAAAAAGGAAGCTAATCTCCAAGTGATCTTTATGTTGCCATAGTACAAGTGATCTTTATGTCGCAATAGTAACAGATTTAAATGTTAATGAATAAATTTGTCAATTGCTTGGCTTACATAAAATTTATACATATAATATATTTTTAATATAATATGTATGGAGGAACATTAAATGTTGATGGTAATGATTTACCCGTCTGTAAGAAAAGAGTTGTTAACTGTCTGGTTTGTACAGATATTTTTCCAAGGCCTTAGACCTTCCATTCTCTTTTCATTTTTCCAGGTTTCTTTCTCATTATCGGACATCGTTTGTATGACCTTGGACCTTCAATTTGTTTTCTTTTTTCCAGGTTCGTTCTAATTATCGGACATCGATCACCATTCCAGAGCGATCATGGGGTAGATTTCGCGATATGTTGTCAGAGTTTGCAGACAGGGGACATGACGGCGGCCAGTAAGGTAGCCCAAATCTCTAGACCAGCGGGAATGTGCTTCTTGAAGGGATCAGTCATTGTGTAAAAGGAGAAGTCATTGATTTTGTTTCATTATTATTGTACAATGGATTGCTCTGGTCCTTGGGGCTGTGTTTTTGACGGAACGATTTAACTAAAAAAATGGGTTCAAGATTCTACATTGGGACTGCTTTGAAGATGTGATTATTTATATTTTTCCAGAAGGATCAGAATTGGACACGTTAATGAAACAAAAAAAAAGTTGTTGAATGAAAAGACAAAAAGCTTTACAGTATACGCGCATGTACAAAAAAAATGAAAAAGGCAGACTTAAGTTATAAGGATTACAGTGTTAAATTTCTCAGTGCGTCTACAGGGTTGAATGATTAGAAATTACTTAGGGAGAGACTTAAATGAAACAGTAGTTTGATTATAATCTTTAGAAATAAAGAAACTATACCAAAAAAAATATATATGTAAAAAAAAACGAAAATGTATTCGCTGCATGTAAACATTTTAGTAACAACACATTATCTCATTTTTTACCATAGTCAAAAGCAATTCATATATCATCGTATATCATTTCATTGAATTTATTCATCAAGCACAATTCCCGAGGTTGGAATTTGGCCGAGCGTCTTTACTGATGTAAATGTATATTAACTTGAAAAAAGCGGGAACGAGGGATTCTCTTTTAAAAATACGATGATACGGTATGGTTTAGATGTAGTGACTATGTAATTCTGTACAGATGTAGGAACTGTAAGCTTTTTTCTGGGCACTGGTTTGCACGGGGGCACGTGAATGTTTTGAAAGTAAATGTGTGCAGGTTTGGTCAACTGAAGAACTCGTCTTACTACATGTAGCGTCTACACTTACCACACGAGCTCTGTCGTATTATAAACATAAAGAAATGAGATACAGATGAAGTAGAACTTAAAGATAAGTTGGACGAATTTCTATAATGAAAAACGACGAGGATTTCTAAAAGCTTATGAGGTCGTTTTGATCATGATAATTGTTTGAATGGTAACGAGAGCAAAGAACAAAATGCGAAAAAAATATTTCTGTGGTTGTGATTCGAGACTCGTGAATCGAGGACGTGTACGGAGAAGGACGTGAACATATTTTAAAACATACTGGAGTGATTCAGTTGATGATAACTGCACTGTATGCTGGTTGAATGACGATCCTTTGTTAGATGTTATTGACTTTTTCAATGTTAAAGTTGAAGTTTTTAGTGACTAGTTAAGTATATAAATTTGTGTACAGTGATAGAAGGTTTGAGCAATTATTTTTAAAGAATAAAACAAAAAAATCGTATATTTTACAGATTTGTTTTAACGTTTAAAGAAAAAAGGAAACTAAATGGATATTTGTGCAATTTTAACATACTAGATCGAGTCAGTTTAATTCTGTCCATCAAAATTATGTTCTGATTTGGTTTCTTTTCATTTTCCAAAAATGAAACCGAAAGTTTAGTCAGGAAAATAATATAACGTAAAATTAAGAAGCATGCTTATTAAAAGCCTGTATTATTTCATTGTAATTCAATATATTGCTGTGACAAACAATTTACTTACGAAAATGGCATATAGCTTAGAATGAAAATGTAAAATGTATCGAAATATAAACAAAGATAAATGGGGCGAGTGGGGGCGGGGAATAGTTTTCAGGAAAGTTTTATTTTTAGCGTATTACATATCATTATGGAATCCCCTGTGATTCCTAGGAAGTATTTTCATTTCTGTGGTAAAAAAGCTATATACACTTGTTCGTTATTACCCGCAGGTAAACAATCTGGAGTAAGATCTAGTCATTAAATCAGATTGAAGATTCGTCGACATCTTTTTCATTCACCAGTCAGACCATAATCTCCTTATATCCATTCACAATTCGTTATCTGTGACGTGTACTCATTTACATATGTTAATAATTGTTTAAATTTTAGTTAACGAAAAGGTTCCCTTTTCTTTAAAAAAGTTGCCCTCTTTTTGCCGTAGTTATTCATTTATTCCTTTCAAGGCTATTTAATACAGGGAGATGAACTTTTTCATGTGAGCATACTATACACATATTAGGGCTGTACTTATGTGATAATATAATAATGCACATCAGAACATGTGTAAGGTCTTCCCACAGCGGTCAGACTTTAAAAGACGGCATATTACACTGAAGGTGTGACTTTAAACCAAACAAAAAAATATGCAAAAATAGCCATGTGTATAATTTAAGGACTGGGAAATATACCCGATGCCATGTTAGTAATTCAGCATGGTTTGGATAACAAAAGGTGTAGGCACATTTGAAAATATGTTAAAAAATGAGCCTTTAATCAAATTACTGTAAGATATTATCATTATTATTAAAACATGTGCATAATAGATCTAAAATACGGGAATTCTATTCATATAGTTGTAGCCATTTTCTAAGAGAAGAGAATCACCTTCAGTCTTCTTTCATTTTCATTACTTAATTCATCAATGGTAATATTAGTTCATTAAAGCAGAATGCCTCCAAATTTATGCTAATTTTCGTGAATTTTTTTTAAAAATGTATTGTGAAGTAAAATGCTGTCAAGTGACTGACCAAAGAAACACTTAAAAATTGGCTCTTGAAGTATACCAAAATTACAAAAATCAGAATATGCAAAAATAGCCCTTTATTGTGTTAGTTGCGCAGTGGAAATATCATGATATATACTGCAAAATCAGATTATTTAACTGCATGTAACATGTAAATTATGGAATTGTGAATGTTTTTACTTTTATTGAAATCTTAGTGCATTTTTCTCAAGTTTGTTTTTCTCGAAATATTCTAGCTTGTCTGGAGGCATGAAGCTTTAATTCCCTATAATGGTTAATATTTTTTCAAATCTCCAAGTCCGAAACAAAGAAATAAGAAAGAAAAAAAAACCCATAAAAATAGAAGAGAAAAAACAGAAACCAGATTTTAGCATATATTTTGATGGAATTGGACAAAACATATGTAATATTACTGCACATTATGACAGCATTCCTATAGTAAAACTTTATTGTAACATCTCCCTTACAAAGAAAATCTAGGGGAACATAAATAAACTGTTAATGACAAATGGAAAATTTAAAACAAAAAGATTGTTCTTTATCTTGATTTTTTTTATTTTTGGACCAGTTTCCACTGTCAAAAGCACATAACTGTGTATATTATTAACGAGACAATTACATAATATAGAAGTTTAAAAAAAAAAAACTAGTTAAATTGTCCAATTGTTATTTACAGTTGAATACACTAGTACATTAATTGAAAATTGTACACTTTTTAACTTAAGAACTTGTTTGCAACTCAACTATTATTGTACATGTCATTGTTATGATTTTGTTGTTTGTTAATTTCTTGTTATAGAAAGTTTACAGACAAATCCTCTGTTAAAAATGCTCTTTAAATGTACTTAATTTCACTCTGGTTATATGAAATAAAAATGAATTCAACCGTTCATGGCTTGAGTGGTTATATGAAATAAAAATAAATTCAGCTGTTTATGGCTTGTGTGGTTATATGAAATAAAAATAAATACAGCCGTTCATGGGATGTGTGGTTATATGAAATAAAATAAATTCAGCTGTTTATGGCTTGTGGTTATATGAAATAAAATGAATTCAGCCGTTCATGACTTGAGTGGTTATATGAAATAAAATGAATTCAGCCGTTCATGGCTCAAGTTGATAATATAGGCTTTAGATACTTAACAGAAAGGGCTGTTTTATGTAAAATACATATGAGCAGCGTCATGACAAAACCAATATAGTGTGTTTGCCACCAGCATGGATCCAGACCAGCCTGCGCATCCGCGCAGTCTGATCAGGATCCATGCTGTTAGCTTACAAACCCTAGAGAAACTGATAGCGAACAGCATGGATCCTGATCAAGCTGGTCTGGATCCATGCTTGTCACAAACGCACTATGTTGGTTTTGTCGTGAGGCGGCTCATATACTTTTGCATTACTTAAATATACTTGAGAATTCTTTGACTAGTATACATATTAAAAGTTCATAAGGCCAATTTTTGTGAAACAATTCCTGAATAACTGAAAGCTAGCATTTGAAGATTTAAACTCGATTAAGCTGCATAACAGTTACTTAATTATATAAAAGAAGCAGAAAGCATTTTTTTTAAGGAAAAAATAAAGTAAAACAATATGTTTTTTTGGTTGATTGTTTTAATGGGTAGATTTCACAGAGGAATTTTTTGTAGACCACCTGTTAAACTAAAACATACTCATTATTCAGCAATGTTAAAATAGAGTCATTTCATACTGTTTACTAAGACATTATTTTATAATATTTCTCTCATAAAACTGAAGAATGAAAATAAACAGAAATATCATGCTCTTGCTTCTTAGAATTTCAAATATTTTTTTTCCTGCCCAAATTAAAACTGTATTTTGCTTATTTAGTGTAAAACAAAACTGATTTATTTTTTTAACACAAGCCCACCATTATGCCTCTAGCGTACACATTAATGTTCTGTGAACTAACATGAAAAGTTGGACATGACTGTGTTAGAATGGGTTCATATATATATATACATAGTTATATCAGATTTAACAATTTTGTCAGGTTATATGACCCAATATAAACATAAGTTTATATGAAAGCAAATGATTATATATAGCAAACAACACTACACAGCTTGTCAACAGTCATATAACCTGTCTGTTTGTACAAGGTTATATAACCTGTCAAAATCTTTACATGGTCATATCCTGTCCAACGTCTTTGGTTATATAACCTGTCCAAAGTCTTTGTGCATGGTCATGTAGCCTGTCCAAAGTATTTGTACATGGTCATATAACCTGTCAAAAGGTTTTGTGCATGGTCATATAACCTATCCAATGTCTTCACACATGGTCAAATAACATGTCCAATGTCTTCACACATGTACATATAACCTGTCAAATGTCTTTGTATAAGGTCATATAACATGTCAAAAGTCTTTAATAATACTTCCTTTGACTGAAACGCAAAAAAATATAATTTTGCTGTAGATATGTATATATATATATAAAGATAATATATACTGCCCAATTGTCCAATCAAAATCTATGATAAAAACCTTTGGTGTTATATGGAAGTACATACATAATATATACCTGTGTATATATATATATATACTCAAGGCAGACTTAAACTTGTGAATAAAGAAACATAATGTCTTCCATCTGCTGGTTTGCAATCATTAATCTACAGATAAAATGCTTGCTTATATCTATAGCAATCTGGCCGAAGACAGGCATAAATGAGCCGCGTCACGACAAAACCAACATAGTGCGTTTGCGACCAGCATAGATCCAGATCAGCCTGCACTTCGCACAGTCTGATAAGGATCCATGCTGTTCGCTTACCAACTCTATTATAAGTAGAGAAACTGATAGCTAACAGCATGGATCCTGATCTGGATCCATGCTGGTCGCAAACGCACTATGTTGGTTTTGTCGTGACGTGGCTCAAATGTAGATACTCCCAAAATAGGTTGGTATTAATGCAATTTCTAAAAACATGTGATTAAATCTTTACCTTATTTGTAAAATTGGATTTGCCCTGCTTTTGAATTTGGAACAGTCCATTTACAGTTTAAGGAACTTCAGATACAGGAAACAAAAATTTAGCTACCAACAGTAAAGAGCCTGGTTAGAATGCAGGGATGTGCAGACTGGCCTGGGTCTATACTGGTGTCAAAGGTCAATTATTTTATCTTCCAGTAGGTTAAGGGGTCATGTAACTGTCAATTTGTAAATGATCAATGTTTATAGATATACTTTTGCTAACTAATTAGTAATTAAACAAACTGAAAAAAACTGAAAATTATGCTTGAACTATAAAGATACTTTATTAAAATTCAGGTCAATATTTCTGGCAAAGATTCAATTTCACGATGTAGGTCGGTTAATTTTAACAGTTCTTTGGGCAGTTTTCATTTTCGGTTTACATTCTCAATGATAGTTCATATGTTTTGTTTTTTTCGTTTATTTTATCTTGATGAAGTTTGGTTCAGTCACTTGAACAGGGCCTCGGCTTAAAGTGCTAGATTTTATTGTATTAACGCTATGACTTGTTTGATTCAATTATATTTTTTTTACAATTTTTTTTTTTTTTCGGTATTTTGTAATTGTTGCAATATATGGATATATTTGTATTTCTTGGTAAAAATACCTTCACAGTCTCGGATGGAGACTTTATTCTTTTCTTTTCTTCTCTTTTTTGTTGAGTAAGTCTTGTTTATTTGTTAATCTGTTTGCTATTAATTTGTGTCTTTGAAGAAATTCTATTTAGTTTAAGCATTATATTGCTGTGTGTAATACAGAACAACTTGTAACAAACATTTTCAAAACATGTTTAAACATCTGTTATTTTAATATGCTATGCTTTGGATATGAAACTCCATCTATAATCTTTTTTTTTTCAAAATTATCCATTATGATTAGTCGGATATAATTTTTTCAGTTCAAGAGGCAGCCAATCAGATGCTTTTGTTTAGACTGATTATCACATTTATTCATTTTGCCATTACTTTGATGTAGACTGGGCTTTACTTTTCATGTTAAAGGGAAACAACTTTGCAAAGCTTGTTTTTAATATCCTTCATACAAATTGTAGAGTAAAGATTTGAAAACTGATTTGAGAGTATGGTAAGATGATTATATTAGGAATTTATTATACGTTATTATTTCATGTAGACTTAAATATAAAGTGTCCATTCCTGGGACAAGTTTTTAATGTAAATTCATATGAAAAAAAAACCATCAAATGAATGTAAGATTACTCCTGTTATAAATTATATAGTAAAAAAATGTAAACAATGGCAGTATCACAGTTGCACGCACCTTTTTTTATAACGTAACGCATTAACTATGCATACGGTTGATAAAAGTCATCATGTTTCATATAAGATATGTATAGTATGAAGAAAATGAGCCGCGTCACGACAAAACCAACATAATGGGTTTGCGACCAGCATGGATCCAGACCAGTCTGCGCAACCGCGCAGTCTGATCAGGATCCATGCTGTTCGCTTACAAACCGTTTAACATGTAGAGAAACTGATAGCGAACAGCATGGATCCTGATCAGACTGCGCGGATGCGCAGGCTGGTCTGGATCCATGCTGGTCGCAAACCCATTATGTTGGTTTTGTCGTGACGCGGCTCAAATGTTTTAGTGTTCTGTTATATTGAAAACTCAAGCAATTCCAGTAATATTATATACAGAAACGTTACGCTGTAAACTAAATAGAGTTTATTTTTGGTTCTAGATAGAAGCTGCTTTTCAACTGAATAGGACAAAAAATGTACTTAACATTGACCTATGACCTTGTCAATATATCTTTATAAATTATTGTGGATTTGTTTGGCTACCATTTTCAGCCATTTTCAGACAGAAATCACTTACAAAAGCGTATGAGTAATCAGTCTTTAGATCGAAGGTAAAAGTATAATAATGTTAAGTACATCTGATTGTTTTGATGATTTTACAGCATGTGTAAAGATATGTACTGAAACAGTAAAGATTATGCATTGAAATAAGAATCCTCAGTGAATGGTTGGATTTTAAATTGAAAGACTTTGTATTCAATGTACTAAGTGATGCCATGCTGCAGATTTGACTGTATTTGGTTAATATTTTGAAGCAAACATTAATTTAAAGACTGTTGCCTGTGAACTTTTCTTTCCTGATGTCTACCAACAAAAATTGTATTAAAAAATATTTTACATGCTTCATGATCTAAACTATTTGCATGTTGTTTTAATAACAAGATATTTTTGTACTAGAACAATATTTGGTTGAAATTTTATAGATTTCTTGTTCATTCATAGACATTATTATCAGAATGTACTCTTCTCTCTTTTGATGTCCATCAACAATCCATATAAGTTAGATGATTAAAAACTTAAACCTTTTGTTTTTCCTTTTGTTTTATATATCAGTATCCCTACCTTAACCCAGCCTAATATGATGTCTGCATTTATGCCTTACAGGTATATTAACAAACTGAAAAAATAACATGGAGTTAAACTGTAACCTTCTAAATTTGTGTAGGGTTAACTTGTAACCGTCTGAATTTGTGTAGAGTTAACTCCTTACCTGCTAAATTTGTGAAGTTAACCTGTAACTGATGAGTTAATCCATAACTTGCTGAATTTGTATAGAGTTAACCTGTAACATCTGGATTTGTGTAGAATTTTATTTGTTTACTTCCAAATTTGTGTAGAGTTAACTTAACCTGTAACCTGCCAAATTTGTGTAGAGTTAACCAGTAACCTGCCAAATTTGTGTAGAGTTAACCTGTAACCTGCCAAGTTTGTGTACAGTTAACAACTTGTAACATGCCAAATTTGTGTAGAGTTGACCTGTGGCTTGCCAAGTTTGTGTAGATGGCACCTGTAACCTGCCAAATTTGTGTAGTTAATCAGTAACCTGCTGAATTTATTAGAGGTAACCAGTTACCTGCTGGATTTGTGAAGAGTTAACCAGTTACCAAGCAATGTTGTATAAAAACAACTTTTAGCCTGCTAAATTTATGTAAAGTTTACTCATTACCTGCTGAGTATGTTGAGTTAACCTGTAATCTGTTGAATTTCTGTTATGGATTTGCCCTGCTTTGAATTTGGAACAGTTCATTTGGAGTTTAAGGGATGCTGCATGAAGGTCTATACTGGTGGCAAAGACTTAATATGAATAAAAAGCTGATGTACAGGTCTGTAACAGGCTCTAAACTGTTAAGTTGTGTAATTTTAGATGGGTGGGTTGGGGGCCTCAGAATACTGTACCGCGGTTTCTACCGACTGAGCTATCCAGCTGCTAACACACTACATACCCTAATTAGTGAACAATTCAAAACGTATTAATGGCTGTGATTTTAAGTAAATTCTAAGACCAAAATAGACGACTCAGAGGAATTTATTGTCAGCAATTACTTCTTTGAAAAGAATATACCTCTTTGTATAAATCAGATCATAATGTTGACATTTAGCTCACAAGAAGTATTTATTGCTGACAATAAATTCCTCTGAGTCGTCTATTTTGGTCTTAGAATTTACTTAAAATCACAGCCATTCATACGTTTTGAATTGTTCACAAATTAGGAAGTGTGCAGAGCTGCATTACTGGTACTGGTACTGCAGTGTATACTGCAGCGATTTTGCAAGTACTGGTACTGATACTGAATTACTCTTACAAAATTTTGCTACTACTGGTACTGGTACTGCATTACTGTCTTAAAAAGTGGTACTGCTACTGCATTACTAGGCAGTACTTTTGGTTTTGATAAAAAAAAGCATCAATTTTTCTCAAGAAATAAAGCTGTAAATTACATTATTTTATTTTTGTGAAAAAGTAAGTTATCAAATCTATAGATAATTTGCTACAATATTCCTTCAAATGATAACATAGTATTCATCATAAAAAAAGCACCAAATACTTTAAGTAAAAATTAAATTGAGATAAACAGACTCAATAACTATTTACCCTAAAATATCCTTATTAAAATCTTTTATATTACCTTGTATTTACTAGTAAAAGAGCAAAATAATCACTAATTAATTGCTTCTATTCTAAATAATCCTATTTCAAGTGATATTGTTAGCACCATAAAAATTGTTATTTACTTTCACTTTGGTATAAATTGAACAGAGGTGTGAAAGACAACATAAGACTGTTGTGTTTTAAATGAAAGATGATTGCATTGTGTTACAGTTGACTGGTTACTAAACAATAAGATATGACATAAATATATGTTGTAAATATTGTTTGTAAAAAGTATGTTAAAACTATAAAGTTGTAAAAATGTTATGTTAACTTTAAAGTAAATTATGATTTTATTTCTTTGCTGAATAATATTTGCAATTATTTGTTTGACACTGTATTTATTCAAATTTTGATGAATATATAAAAGTAATGGTACTGCTACTTAATTACTTCACCAAAACAAGTACTGGTACTGCAGTACCGAGCTAAAATCTAGTACTGGTACTGGTAATGGTACTGCATAATTTGCCAAGTACTGGTACTGGTACTTAAGTACTACACCCTTAGTACTGATGCAGCTCTGGTAGTGTGTAAGCAGCTGGATAGCTCAGTCGGTAGAAACTTATAGTAATTATTACTAGTCGTTTGATGTCAACATTATCAGACAACACAATTAGGAATGAACCAAATCTGTCATCGGGTAACCTTTTCATTACTTTTACAATCCTTGCACAATAGTTAGATAAACCAGGGGCCGCAAAATCAATTGTTCAATTTGCCCTGGGTAAACAGCCTGAGTACGACAAGTCAAATTTTACCAGAATTTACTTTTTTTTAAAAATGCGGACAAGTAAGAATTAAATCAGATAAAACATACATGTACAAGTAAGTCGAGATCAGATTTTGCCGGCCCTGTAAATATATATATAGTGTTCTTCGGATAAATAAAAGACACCAAGACAGTGTACAATTTACTTTTCTTCTCTCTTTATTTTTCACTAAAAAACTATAAAGTGAATGGAATGGTATCAGTGTGACACATAAGATATACATGTATAATTGCCCAGCCAGACTGGCCTATCAGCATGAATTTATGAGAAATAAATTCTTTTACTTTAGAAAAACGTGTTTAAGCTAGTCAGACAAGTTATATGAATGACTGAAACTATAAGTAGGTTACACTTTGATGTTGCAGGTTTTTACGGTACATATGATTTTCATAAATTTTAAGTATCTATAGTTAACTTGGATGAGTGTAGATGGATAATATCGCAACCACACTAGATATATTAAATGGACTCATCCATACAATGTATTTCAATCTGGACAAAACCATTCATCATTTTTAGAGAAATTTTCAAAATATAAAGTTCTGACTGAATAGAGAACAGTGCAGACCATGATCAGACGAAATGAGTGTGCTGAAATTGGTCAGCACTGGTTGTATGGGTAATTTTTGTTGCTGCCAAAGTGTTAAAGAAGCACGCCTCCAGATTCCTGCTAATTTTCATGAAAATTTTGAAAAATGTATTAAAAAGTAAAATATTGTGAAACCAACAAAGAAAATAATATGTGCATTTCAAACAGCACTAACAACCCATGTAAATTACCAAAAAGAGGTCAAAATATGCAAAATTAGCCCATACTGCGTTAGTATCGCAGTAGAAATATGGTGAAAATTACTGAAAAATCGGCCATTTATCGCAAATAACATGGAAATTATTACTTTTATCTTCAGTCTTTTTACTTTTCATAAAACCTCAATACATTTTTTCTCAAGTTTGATTTTCTTGAAATATTTTGGTTCATCTGGAGGCATAACAACTTAAGCATCAAAATGATGGAATTGATAAATAATCTTTGAATTACAGGTAAGAATGGATGATAACTCACACATTTAAAGGTAATTTGGTTTAAATTACTAAATTATCTGAATGGTAACACCCACTTAAACATTCAATAGGGGTTTTATGGAATGGTAATCACTGGACATCATTTATAAAAAGGAAATTTCAAAAAAGAATATATTTTATTTACATGAAAATATCATTAAAAAAAATATACAAAAGTAGAAAATAATGGATAATATACATATGATGTAAATTGATCATTTTGAATAATTATATGATTATTATAACTATATAATTTATCAAATAACAAAACAATATAACTATATTAAGATTTTATCAAAATAACTTAAGCAGTAACAAAATCAGCAAGTTCAAAATAGTATAAATATGATAAAAATAATTCATCACAAAATTAATATAAATATAAATAATAAAAGTTTTTAGACACTATAAAATATTTCATTTTGTAATATACCTGTAAATACTGGATGTATCACATACACACAAATATGACTACAATATGAAAATCCTTATGTGTAAGAGGGTATGAAATTCAGGTGTAATGTCTACACTTATAAGTTATCCACGTACTGTTCAGAAAATAATTTAGCCGTGTCATGACAAAACAAACATAATGGGTTTGCGACCAGCATGGATCCAGTCCAGCCTGCGCAATCTGATCAGGATCCATGCTGTTCGCTTACAAACCCTATTACAAGTAGAGAACAGCATGGGTCCTGATCAGACTGCGCGGATGTGCAGGCTGGTCTGGATCCATGCTGGTCGCAAACGCACTATGTTGGTTTTGTCGCGGCTCATTTGTCTTTATTAGAACACTTGCAGTCCAGAGATAGTAACTTTAACAATTCTTAATATGCAATTGTTTATAATCACTGCAAAATCAATAATAAAAATCATAGTTTTCTAACATAACATAGTGCCATTTCATTCATTTCCTTTTTCATTCAAACTACATGTATGCAAATATCAGAATATAAAATTCCAATAAAAAATTAATATAGTTTTAAATATACTTAACAATCTGATGGTCATATAAGAGTTGTAGACAAAACCACGCTCATTAGTCACCGTAGTCCAATAACTGGTTAACTTCTAGTAAATTTTGAAGGACTTAACCCGTTACTGCACTAAGGCAACATTTTTACATTCTTGAATATCTAAACAATTCAGTGAAATTATCAAAAATATCAAATACTTACTACTGCACTAATAACTATAGTTTCAGACCTATGCCATCTTGTACGACCTTGATGTCTGACCTGACTATATACTGTTTGATGCTCAGAATAAACATTGTTAACCCTTAACCCCCTGAATTTCTTAAATGAACTTGTCCAGTTTCCATTTTTTGGAACTGTCAATTATCAATTTGGGTATATCAGGATAAAAATTTAAAGTAAGTCAGCCAACAGAATAGAGTCTGGTCAGACTGCCTGGATCTGCAGGCTGGCCTGGCTCTATTCTGGTGGCAAAAGTTAAATCATTTTTAGATCCGGAAGGTAAAGGGTTAGATTGAATTCCCTGAAATTACTAATGGACTGTTCCAAATTCAAAGCAGGAAAAGTCCATTTCACAAAATCAGGTTATATTTTCACCCCAAAAAAAATAATTTAAAAAATATATATATCAGACTTTCATCAAAGTTAACAAAAATTGCAGGTTCAAAGTTTGAGCAATATTGAAAATATACAAAATATAACTGGCTATTACAATACAATATCTAAAAAATATTCAACATTTTCCTATGATTGTATTCTAATATTGCCCATGTGTAATTGCATATCTGTTTCACAGAATAATTATAACGTAACTATCACACGCTCACAATGAATAAAAAATGAAATGATTTTCATAAAAAAAAAAAAAAAAAAAAAAAAAAAAAGAAAAAAAATGAAAAAAAAAAAATATATATATATATATAATACATAATTTATGCATCATCACTAGACTGTAATCTTTTAAATTGTCATGGCTTCAGAATGAACAATGTTTTAATGGGGACGGAAAATAAATCTGTGGATTTCGGCGATAGGTGACCAAATAGCAAAAATGGATTTCTACAATACACAACAAAATAGGAGATATAATTATAATTACTGGTATATAAAATTTTAATGATTTTAGTGAAAAAAAAAAAAATTCAGATTTAAATGAAAGCTATAAAAAATTCTTTCACAAATAACAATAAATTTATTGAAAAAAAAGTACAAAATAGTATATCAGATCTTCTAAATGAAAAAAGATTCTTTTTCAGCAAAACACATGATTTGTAAGTCTTTTTCATTATATAAACTAATTAACCGAGAGCTTATAACATGTATAGCAAACCAAAAACAATAAAAACTTTCAAATTCAGAATATTTTACATTTTTACAAATCTGAAATTTTGCAATCATTTTCTTTATTGACAAAGATCTGTAGATGTGTTTTAAAGTAAAATCTCTTATCACAGACCACCTCTGAACAGAGACCATAGACAAGGTCGAAGGTTATAAAGAAATTCTCTAAGATTAACCTCAGATCTCAGGCATTTGATTGGTCAGAAACCGTCACAGAATGTTCACTGACCAATGAAAATCCTGAGATTTGAGACAGAACTCAGAAAAAAAGTTAAATAATCTTGAGGCCGGCTTTTTGTTTCTAATTTTAGAATTTGTTAACCTGTGAACCAGGCCACTTTTTTGACTCTTTAAACCATGTGTTAAATTTATAACCTGTGAATACAGGTAACCTGTTGTCAAAGACCATTAAATTGTTCATAAAGTTCAGCATGTATAAAGTTGTACAGTAAAATGATCCAAGAAATATTTCGTTATCTTATTGCAGTAACAGGTTTTACTGCTTATATACTAGTATTTTAAAGTGACATCATCCTAATTCTTGTAAAATGTCATGCACGTAAAATGCACAAAACAAAAAACAAAAAATTCCTTTAAAAGAAATTTTAAAAAAAAATCTTAACTCGGAACACATAAAATATACTAACTACATCGCAGACATTTGACGAGATAGCATCAGCTTCAGCCGGCACTATAGGCCAATGCTGTTATGATTGAGCCGTGTCACGACAAAACCAACATAATGGGTTTGCGACCAGCATGGATCCAGACCAGCCTGCGCATCCGCGCAGTCTGATCAGGATCCATGCTGTTTGCTTACAAACCCTATAACAAGTAGAGAAACTGAAAGCGAACAGCATGGATCCTGATCAGACTGCGCAGATGCGCAGGCTGGTCTGGATCCATGCTGGTCGCAAACCCATTATGTTGGTTTTGTCGTGACTCGGCTCAAAAAATGAAAGTCCTGACAAATACCGGTATAAAGTCATTCTGAAGAGTATTGCGCCCTTAACTTAGTTTGTTACGTTAACGAGACATATCTGAACTAATGAGGATAATTCACTTTTTCTTTTTACTTTCTGTGTGCCCGTTTGAAACTCCATTTGCAACTTCTCCTTTTTTCTTCTCTTCCACTTCTTTAACCTATAATAAATAATCACAAAATATTTAAAGGCTTAAAACGTCAATAAATATGTCAGAGATAAAAATTTAGATAAATTTGTCTGAAAAAAAATATAGTTAAAAGTTTCTATAGTTTTTTTATTGCATAAATCACATCGCAGGAGTGTAATAAAGCCCTTTAATAAAAACACTAGTGTGATGACAATTTGATGTGACACATCATTTGTGTTATATACAAACATAGTGCAAAAGCATGCTTATGTTTGCATTACACTAAAGGAGCCTCAGTGAAATTAAACTGTTTTTTTTTTTTGAAAACAAAGACTTAACCAAAGTGTGATGCAAAAGCTGACACCTTGGTGAGTACATAACTACATTAAGTCAAAATAACGATACATAAACATTTCAAATAATATTCAGCTGAACATGCTTTTAAAATGATACAATTGATGATAAAAAAAAAGCGTTTGCAATGATAAAAATATACCTTTCTTCGATGAGATTTGATATAAGCTTGAAAATAGAAGTTGAGAAATAAGGCTAGAATGGTGGATGCATAAAACACCACGGCGTATTGCATCCATAATGGAAACTCGCAACTCAGCACTAACGATTGTACGGCGTGAATAATTCCAATGTTGAACTGAATCTAAAAATAACAAAAGAAAAAAAAAAGGAACGTAACAATAGCAGTGCAATATTACCTTAGTTGTATTTGGTTTCTTTATATAAGCTTGAATATAGAAGTTTAAGAAAAGGGTGATTATCGTAACACCGTACACGAGGGACGTCCACAGCATCCATCTTGGATAATCACATTCAATAATAATGCCCTGTAGACCATACACCATACCAGCGAAAAATTGGATCTGTGGACAAAAACAAACAGGCCGTCATTAAAACACTTAACAATACATGCAATCAGTCTGTGAAATGGAACGGTGGCAGGCAAATGACTTTGATGAAAAAAATGCGAAACAAGTGAAAATGAAATTGGTAGGTGAAATTTTGTTTCTATGTTTCTTACGGTTCAACACTAATTTGTAGCAATTTTTCAAACAAATCCTTCATGGCGGGTAAATGAGAGCATAACTGGGTTTTGTACCAATACTATTTTTTTATATAAGATAAGATAGATAGATAAGCTTGACCTCTGACTATCTTTAATATGACCTTGACCTTTGACTATCTAATATAACATGACCTTGGTCATTGACTAATATTACATTGACATTTGACTTTTTCTAATGAGCTTGACCCTTGAATATTATATAAGCTTGACCTTTGATTAATAATGCATGAACATGACCTTTAATAATCTAATATAAGCATATGACGTAGACCTTTGACCATCAAATTTAAGCTTGACCTTAGAGTTACAAATACACAAACAGTGCCTTTACAAGGCATGCCATTTAAATAATGTAAACATTTATAGTTATTTTGTTCATTGAAAATCATGCTCCAGAAAATCATGCATAACTGATTGATTATCTTATTGTAAATATCTAAGAAATAGTACACATCACTGAGGGCGTCATAGCATTATGGTGATCAAACAATTAACCAGTCCTGCATATATTCAACAGACCGAAGCCAAAGGCTGAGGTCCATTCCATGTTTTGGAGTGAAATGGAAGTCACTATAAAGCTATCAGGTCCAAATTTTTGTGATCTATTTCTTCTATTTTAACGCACTTTCTAAGAACAGTTTGTAGAGTTGTAAATCATATTGTTTTAATTGCAAAATTTCTCCTAAAAAGTATTGAAAATTGCTGGCAGACGGCTTATATCCTGTGTATTTTTGTAAAAAAGCATCGCTGTCAATAGCCATTAAATTTTAGCAATCCGAGAAAAATATAATAGGACCCGCTCATGTGGTAACTATAACTTTTTGTCGGACCACTGACGTCATTGGGAATATCATACTATTAAAAGGCCCGTTGACACTTTTGTCAATATGGAAGGAACGTATTCATGTAAGGTATAATATATATTGATTAAGAAAATGATCTTAACAGAATGAAAAAATTCAAATGAAAAAAAAGCAAAACAATTGGTCCTAGCATTAAGACTGCATGTATTCGAAATGCACTGTTCCTTTTCATATGTCTGCTGAGTTAAAGTTTATGTTTTCTTAGCATTACAATATCATTGTATGAAATTTATAATGTGCAGTTTTTTATATAAACTTTCAACTATAGATGTAGCATTATTTTTATAGGGTATATGGTAGGTAAAGATTTGGGTTATTTCTTATCAGATTATCTCAAAGGCATCCTATATGACAAATGAATGTATCCATGCCACCAGTGCAGACCAAGATCAGCCAGCACTGTGATCTTTGTCATATCAAAATCAGTGATCATGATCTGTACTAGTAACCAGTACTTATTTCCCCCTAAAAATAATAATGGTTTTGTCCAAATTGAAAGATGGACAAGTCCATTTTAAATATTAAGTAAGCTAAGGGTTATAAACCTAATCCAAATATTTTCTACAAATTCTAATATGTCTAATTGTCAAAAAAAACTTTTGCAATTTTTTACTGTATAAATTCTGTATTTTCTTATAAAAACACAGAGCTCCATGTGATCACACTATTTTTGGAGCATAAATTGAGACAGATATATGTATATCTAAAGTGATGATTAAAATTAGTTACTGCTAATTCCATGTTTGAAAAATTTACCAGTAGCAAGGCCTCATTCTATAATTGCATGTATATACTTCATAATTTGTTGGGATTTTTTTTTATTTAAATTTAATTTAAACGGCCTTCAGCTTTAATTTTTTGTTGAAAAAACAATTCTGTGTTATTTCAAACTAAGTATTTCAATAATTCTATCTTGGAAAAGTCCATCATATCACTATTAAGCCTTCTTCAAAAACTGTGGCCTGAGAGCTATTTATAATTCAACAAGGATGTTCATTTCTAAATATAGAAGATCGCAAAATTAAATACGTTCTCTTTACGAATTTACATATAGAGAGTTGACCAATAAATAAGATGTATCAAGAGGTTTCCTAATTGTTTTCCACCTTAATCCTTTTGATTTGACAATTAAATGAAGCAATTTATCTAAAAATAACATATTTAACCATTAGAAAAACTGAAGGCTTTAAAAATTAGTTTCTGCTTATTCCAGGTTTGAAAAAAATAGACCAATGGCAAGGCTTTATTCTGTAACTACATGATGTTCATAAGATCATAATAATTCTATTTTAAATATTCAAGCTGGAATATGTTGTGTTATATTAAAGCATTTACATTTTACCGCAGCTGTTTACCCTAAACTGTGTATTATATATATTTATATAGACTGATTACATGTTTTGTTAAAGTGTGATTAACTCTCTTTGCTCTTGGGGCTGTTTACCAAATCTGAAACAAATTTAGTCTTAACAGCAAAAGCATTTTGTTATTGAAATAATTTTGTCTACATGCACATAATACTAAAGCATATTCATCCAATTAAAGCTCCATTTAATGAAAAAATTGCAATTATTGTTAAAGCATTTATGCTATTTTTTTTTTCCAATATTAATTATATAATGTTTTCCAATTACCACAATATAGGGACATTTTACCAAAAAATAGGGTTTTCATACAGTCATGTCTATACAAACTTTTTGAGTAAAAAATGAAAGAAACGCATGATTTTAACCCGAAGTTTCAAATGTTAGTGTGAACACTGATGACTCATTACTATCACTGATGTGAAGATTTTTTTGTCCGATTTTTTTTTTTTTGGACGAGGGTTTAGAGCAATGACACGGCTAAGGTACGAGAATTTTATATCAACACAAACCCTCTGTACTAAAAGTAACTAAAAACTTTTCCACACAGTGAACTTGGAACAGTAATGGAGAAAGACTACCAATAGACATGTTGTCATCTACAAAACCACCACACAAAAGACATATACCTTACGTAAGATGTAAATTAACAAATCTGAGGTCCACAGATCGTAACTTCCGCAATTAAGCTAAGCAATATGGCTTGAAATAAATAATATGGCTAAAAATCAATTTTGCATTAAGCTATATACAATTATTTTCCTTACATGCTGTTAAATTACAGTATAAATTAATAGCATAAACCTGTAACCTGCTTTAACTAAAAGTTGAATGGTATTTGTCACGAGTGTAGAGCCGTGCCAGGCTGCATCCCTGTGCAGTCCAACCTAGCTCAAAATTTGATACTGAAATCCCTCAAACTTTGAATGGACTGTTCCAAATTCAAAGCAGGGTGAATCCATTTTATAGATTTAGCAGGTTTCAGGTTTAATAAGCTGTACAGTGGTGAACATACCAGTTGAATAATGGTCAGGTATCGTTTCCACCAGAGGTATTTTTGGTATTGTGGTCCAAGGGCAGCAATTCCGTAGTATGTGTACATGATCACATGAATGAACGAATTAACCATGGCACCGAAGAATGCTGTAAAAAGAAAAATGGAAAATTAAAATTATAAAACAAATCAACCACATCTAAAATATTCAGAAGTGTTTTATAAATTTTCTTCAAAGAAGAAAAACCAAGGATTTCACTTCAAATGGCCAACAGTGACCCACTCAATTTGGTAAATCACTTTTAACTTTCACTTGAGCTTTAACGAGATTTTTATAACTCAAATGCATCAAATTGATATATAAACTTACAGTTTGCCAATGAAATCGCTCTATTTAGTTTAAATTTTGCCAAAATATAACCATTCAGTGCTGTAACTCAACTGTATGTATTAAATCTATATGTTAAATGAGCAAAAATGAGCAAATGCACTCGATTTGAATGGGCGGGGCTAACTGTAAATTGGTTATAGGTTATATACAACAGAGTTTTAGGAAACTAATTTTCTTAAAACTCTGTATATAACCTATAACCTTTACTTAAACTACCCACAAAGTCCGTAGATAAAGCAAAAGGAGGCTTTCAGTCAAAGGCTCAAGAAACCTCCATCAGCCAACTTAGTTCTATAAAAAAAAATTTTCTTACTTCAAAATTACTATAGTTTATCAAGACTTGACCTATACAACTGATCAATCGTAACTTACACTGGCCACCAGCTACCCACTTTACTCCCATCCACCATATTGGGAACATCGTGGCGTGATGATAAACGTGTAAAAAGCTAACTTGGTTATTCTTTTTACGTAATACAAAAAACACTGTGTCCAACATTTCTATACATTTTGAGAAATAAAACCACCAGAGTGCCTTTGCAATCTGAAAAAGACAAAAAAATAACATTTATTTAGCCATTAACAAATCAAATTTATGCAATTGGTTAAACCTGCTTTAAGTTTGAGTCTGTTCAATAAGAATTCAGCAGCAACCAAGGTAAAGTAAAGGTGTACTAGCTCTAGTCTTTTACTGACTTTACTCTTAAATATAAAATGCACAGCACATCAAAATTTAAAGTGTTGCACACTTGATTTTATATATAATTATCCTCAGATGAAGGTTCGATAAAACTGAAACCGGTTTGAAAATAAATAACCTAAACCAGCTCTGGTGTTGACGTGTTGTACTTCTTCATTTTCTTCTTATTTTGATATCATTAACCTGTTCATAGATCATACTTCTATAAAATTATATGTATGTATATATTGTATACTCACTCTAACTTCATAAGGATTGTCAGAATAATCAACAGTCTGACAGGAATAGCTGTACCCTACCATTGTCGTGTTATATAATAGCTGAAATAAAACATACAAACAAGCTGTATATTTGTATAAATGCAATAGGATTTATTAACTCAATACAGGACTGGTGCTGTACTTCTAGATGCTTGCAGAAATCATGATCACAAAATACCGAATATCATTTTTTAGCCATTTCTTACATTTTTCTTTCATTATCATACATAAATCCTTGTGAATTGATGAATTAGACATTTTAAAGTTCATTCTGTTGGGTGAAAAGATATTAGCATTCAACCGCCTTGTCCGGTATATACCGGAATACGGTATTTAGTGTGGTGCTCAAATCCTTTTTTAGTCTCACACAATGGAATATCTGGTGATTTCAATGCAAATTTAGGACCCCAGTCTAATATAAGTGTCAGACCTATAGGCAGGTAAAAATAATCATCAAGGGAAGTAACTTTACTGAGACAGAAATATTTGTTTTGTGCAAGTTTTGTCCCTTCCAATATATAAAACTTCTATTGCATTTGGGATAAATCCAGTCTGTAATTAACAAATAAAATAACTGACAAAGATTCCAATGAAACACATTTTTCTGTATAAAAAAAATATACATTTTATTATGACAACCCATAAACTAGACAGTGATTTTTTCCCCAGTTTATTTCTTTAAAAAAACAACACCAAACATGCCTGTCATATATCAATAGCTTTTGAAAATTGGAAAAAAATAAGAATTTTTTTCATCAACAATGAGTTTAAAGTACTCTTGTAAAAGTTTAAGTTAATCTTAAAATTCATTTACCACCCTGACGCTTTGATGGAGGTATCACAAAGAATAGTTGGGAAAAATCCTCAGTTTTTGGGAAATTTTCTAAATTGGGAAGATTTCTAAATTAATTCAGACCTATTTTATGCACAGAAATAACTCTGCTCATTATAAAATTGAAAGTCTAAAAATAGAAATATTGAGTTTACCTGCGAACATATATGAAAGTTGATGGCTATACAAACAAAGTTATAAATAACTATAGGCCACTTCAGTCTATATGGTTCCCTGTTCTCCATGAACTTTGGCCCGATCTTTGTTACGAAGATGACATATATGGCTGTAATGATGAGCGTCGGAGCGTAACCTTGCATGAGAAACCAGTCCTCCACTCGCTTGTCTGAAATAAAAAAAAAATATTTTTGATAAATCATGTCAAAAAGTTATTATTTTGAGCAGTAACTTGTCTGTAATACTAATAGATTCGATAAAAGACATTCTAATGTAGATAAAAGAAAGGTAATCATCATTTTTGTTTGGAAAAAAAAACTGGTTTGAGGGGCGAAAAATCATCTTTAGTAAATTTTTTTATGATATTTTCTGGTCATGGGACAAATAGAGTGTGAGGAATAAAACATGTATAAATAAAGACACAAACCTGACACTGAGAGAGCCCATGTGTAGAACTCATTAAAGTGGTTCACTTTATCCACAATTAAATCCATGACTGCACCACTCTGTCTTGTCCTGAAAATACAACAAAACACTTGTTAAAAGTTGAATTGTCAAAAAAAAACCTGAAAACCCAAAATTTAGCATTTTTTTCCCCATCAGGTTTTTAGTTGGAAAAAGACGTTTTTTAAGGAATACCCAAAACCTTAAATTGATTGTGGGAATAGACCTTAAAACTGCCATCTATAGATGCGAATTTAATTAATTAATTGAATTTGAAAATTTATTTTATTAAACATTCATGTATTCTTTAAATGCAAATCTAAATCTTCATGTTTTTGAGGGTTTTTATTTTCTTCTTCAAAGTGGCCTTCAGTTTTTATTGTCTGATGGAAAAAAAATTCTGTGTTGTTTCAAACTAAGTATTTCAGTAACTCTATCTTTTTAGAAAGGTGTATCATATCACTGTTAAGCCTTCTTCAACATAGCGTCTCAAGAGTTATTTATAATGCGTCAAAGACATTCGTTTCTAAAAATAGAAGATCAGAAAAACGAGTTTACTGATGTTAATAATTTATAGAGAGCAGACAAGTAGATCGAGGGATTTCCTTATTGCTTATATATTTTATCGTTGGCAAATTTCATTTTCCTCCTAGATTCTTTTGATTTTACAATGATATGAAATGATCTATCTAAAAATAACATATCTAAAGCTGAAGGTTTCTTTAAAATTGATTTAAGTAACATTAAATTTTTGTATTGCAATAAGAAAATTCTTTTTGAAATGTACATGTATTCTGATATTAAATTTGAATCTATTAAAATCATGACCACACAATTTAACTTGAACACTTAATATACTTTTAAGTAGGTATTATAATATCTTTTCTAATGATTATTTAAACATCTTTTACAAATAGTTCAATCAAATTCTATAGATCTATAGAAATTTTATATAAAAGGCACAATGAAAAGATCTTTTTTTTTATCCTATTTTTTTAAATTGAAAATTTTCCGATTTATAGTTATTCTTAAGACTTCCAAGCAGAAAACTTTCTTTGTTGAAGAAAATCCATATCATTATATTATTTTATAAATTTTAATATATTTTATCAATATCACACTTTACAAAAACAAACTTACAAAATGATCGTTATGAACGTTTAGTGAGACTTTATAAGTTTATTGAATTATTTTATGTATGGCCGAGCTTAAGTTTTTGATTTATTGATACTGTGACAGTGTGACTTAAAGTGGACTGGGCTACAATTGGCATTTTTTTCATAAGTGGACTGGTTTACAATGAGCAATGTATTTTAGTAATTTTATCTTGGAAAAGTGCATCATATCACTGAAAGCCTTCTTCAAAACAGTAAATTAGAGGTTTATCATGATTTTATCATCAGCAAATTTCATTTTCTACCTAAATATAATACTAATTTGATTTGACAATTTATAAAATGATTTACCCAAAAATTAAAAAAAAGTTTAAGGCAGCTTTAAATGTGATAAGGGTTAATATTCAGAATGATTTATAATAATTTTGCAAATATCTTAAATCAAGGAAACATTATATTCAAATATTTACTGTAGGTCTTTTAAATTGCCTTATTGGTAATATTATGACACTAAGATAGAGCTGTCATCGATATCGACAATATCGATGTATCGTTGATATTTTTTTGCCGATCAATAATCGATACACATTTTAAAAAATCGATACTTTTCACTAATATATTAAATGTCTAGAAATTATACAATTCACCCAAAATATATACAGAAGCAGTTATTTATATCTAATGTTATGCTTTTGTTATATAGTGGAATTATTTCATAGCAATGGTGACAAAAAATATTGTCTGGAAAAAATCATGCAGTGGACAAGACACTGTACAGAACATGTTTTTGACTGAAATCATTGAAACAGGTATGAAAGTGAATGACAAACAAGTGAGTATAGGATATTATCGATATATCGGTGTATCGTTGATTTTAGTCACTTGATATCGATATATCGTTGATATGCTTTGCACTGAATCAATGACAGCTCTACACTAAGAATAAACTATATTTTAGTAGTTAGATCATATTAAGATATAAAACAAGCGGACTGTGATTAACTACGTGTATAATTTACAAGGAAGTTAATTCATTATAAACATGATAGTGTTGTATTATACAAATTTATGCTGAAAAATATTTTTTTGCAAAAAAAATCAAATTTTATACATAATTTACAATTTTTTGTGACTGACCATTAACTTTTTAAAATAAAAAAAATACCCTGTTTAAAAGAAAAAAATAACTTTTTAAAAGAAAAGAAAAACTTCTTAACAGAAAAAAAACTTTTTAAAAGACAAAATTTACATTTTCAAAGAAGAAATTTACTTTTTCAAAGAAGAAATTTACTTTTTAAAATAAAAAAATACTACTTTTTAAAAAGAAAAAAAATATCTCCATTAAATTCAAAATAAATTAATTTTTATCAATATTTTAAATAAATTTAACAATCAATAACAATTTTTACCTTTCTATAAAATTTAGTCCTTTCAACACTTTCACTGATGAACAAAAATATCCTTACTGCTTTTTAAATCTATGTCTAGAATGTTTTTATTTCAACATATATAAATATAGGTATATAAAATTTATTTATAACACATTATTAAGGACTGATTACATAACAATAATTGTCATGCTAAATTGTGATCGAACATGTTTTTGGGTTAAACTTTGTTTTTTTTGTCCCAATCAGACATGTTCAAACGCATACCTATATAATATTTGCCGACAATAAAAAGAATGACCCTGTTAAAATACAGTATAGAAATTAATCCCCCTGTTATATTTGTATTGCAGTGTCACAGTTTGCTGTACATGTATATACAGCATTAATTTAGACTTAACATATCAATATCAATGTGTATGCACTGTAGATAAATATCAATATCAAAAACAAGTAAGATTAAAAATCAATTACTTGTAACTGATAAAAAAATGAATGATTTGTAATAGATATAGATCACCCTTGTTAATATTTTACTTCCCTTTCAACGCACTCCAATCACATCCATTCATAAATTTATGAATATTTATTGTACAGATGAATTCAGGGTGAAGCAGCAAACTAAACAAACATGTGTTGGATTATGTTAGGGACCAGATACAGAATTTCATTAACAGTAAATTTATAATGCATATCCACGGGTGGCCATAATTCAATACTCTAAGTATTTTACAACTTGCTAGTTTGATACACTATATTTTATAATGATCCAAGAGTTCTATGATGAAGAAATTTGGCAGATACATTAAACTTACTTTGATGTCTAAAAATATCCAACTGTTTTCTTTCTTAATGAAAATTTGTTGAGACTTTCTGACAATAACACAGTAAGGGTGATGACTATAGGATGGGGACAAAAGGGCACCCAACCATTTAATATATCATTTTTGCCATTTATAGTTATAAGCGTTCTATGACCTGACCTACAGTGCACATTTAAACATTATTCATGATTTAGTCAATTTTATACATATATACTGGAAATATGTTAAAAATACATAACAGAAAATTTGAATTTTATAATTATTATTGACACATTAAAAATAATCACATTCAAATACCATCTCTTTAAATTATTAAATCTAAGGACTTTATCTGATTTAAGTTTAAAGGCCCACATAAAAAATTCATAACCAAATGTGAAAGACTTTACTTACTTACATGTATACCTATAGACTGTAATATTTGCTTTGCTTCGAAATCTCAAATAAATATTCTTGTAGCGGATTGTTTAGATAATATATGCTGGAAACCAATTTGTTATAATTGGATTTATTATTTATTAAATGTATGTGTCTATAAAAAACAAGATACCAGGTTACATAGGTTTATTATTTTTTTTTGTAAAATCTGGCTGAAAATTTGCCTCAACTTCAAGGGGAAGTAACTTAGCATCTAATGTATTACCTCCCTTTTACTTGACATTTCCTATGATACTTTGATATTTAATGTACTTATTCACATTATTATTGATCAATGATCGAAATATTACATATTTTAATGGTAATGTAATAAAATTAAAACACCAAATGTATATTCACTTGAACCAAACAATATTTCAACTTTAAATTACAAAGATAATACATTGCTTTTACTGGAAATCATCAAGCAAAGCCTGTTAATTTTTTTTAAAAAGTAAACAAAGCACCACTTATTCACATGGATATCTAAGAGGGAGAAAAAGGGGGAAAGAGGGGAACCAGGAAAAAGGGGCAGGGGAGAGGGAGGTGTTGGGCTGGGCTTGGTATGGTGCAATACATAATTATCCTAGGACAACATCTGAGTAAGTACTGGGCCCTTCAAAACAATTTGTGAGTAAATGCGTCCAAATACACATATAACCTAAATTTAACCAAATTATAAATTGGAACATTGAGTCATAATTTTCATGCCAAGTATTTTTCTCCAATAATAAACAACAATGCTACCTAGGAGGCCAAGGACTGACCTATTTAGAAAGTTTTTCTGGGGAAGTTTTTTCATTTAACAGTACAGGTATACTTAAGAATACAGCACTTCCTGGTATAAACACATGGAGTTAGTTTATACTGAAGTCATTGGTAACATGCCATAATTAGTAGGGACTATGAATTTTGGATAAAGGAAAAATCAAAATCCTTGCAAATAACCCTACCAGTACACTTATTGACATATCTGATTTTGGTGCCAAAACATAACCAACACCCTGGCCAGGGTTGGGAGTTTCCCATGTCCAGAGATAAGGGTTCAGGTTACTTAATATTCCATATTGATGATGCATTATACATGTACTAGGGATTTTTTTTTCATCAACAATTCCGGTATATTGATGGACTCTTCAGTGAAAACACATTACTTCCTTCCTGATATCTTACCTGATCAACAAATATTACAACAGTTTAAAATTAAGATTTGATGCCAAATTGTCTTATACTTGTTAATAAAACATAAAAATATGCAGAGGTATACTTCTACTGCTTTAAATACATAGAACTGATTTAATTAACAGGCCACTCTTAACTACTATGTATACATGTACATGAATAGACAATACAGGAGGATATACAATTGAAATGGTCCTTTAAAGAAGGATATGATGATAAAGTGCTTACTAATTTTGAGGTCATAATTTGTTTTCAATGTTAAAACAGAATTAAGTATTAAGTACATATGAATTTATCAGTGTCTAACTTTAGCTTTAAGTGTTAACCTGCTGAAGCCTTAATCATGATCATGTTAATGTGTATAATTAAGAGTCAGGCCTGAGCCTGCACATCCATGGGATGATGCAGTATCATCATGTGCAGCAGGTTCACCATGGCAGACTCTTGAATATAATAATGTTGCATGGCAACTCAATGTTTATTGAAAATTCATAAACTTTGAATAAACAGGTTCAAATACACAGGTAAACCAGACAAACACTTGTCAAAATCAAAGTATGATAGACTGATTGATGTACAAAGTTTAACATATCTAACTAAATTCTATGATACTAAATATCAAATATTGAAACAAAGATAAGTATAATATTTAATGTATAACTGGAAAATTTCTGCATGCATGCATGAATGTCATGGCATAACAACAATGACTGAATAAATTATTGCTGCACACTCAGCATATCATGTACATAGGTATAGCCTACATAAAATGTGTGTTGTATAAATCAAATAATTTAATACACAATATACATACTTGCAGCAAGCACTGTCTTTTTTCCAAATTATTTAATTAACAAATTTTAGATTGATTTAAGATCTATTCAATGCAGTATACGGTGATGCACATTTCATTTCCACAACAATTTAGGAGGATGAAATTTAACTACCGTACCGTATCAGTTACCGCATATATATTCAACTGACATACTTTAGGAAACCCCTTGGTACACGTGTGACAAAAATAGAATCATTTAAGTTAGGAGTCAGACTGGAAAAAAGTGATTTAGACATTAAATATCTTGAATGTTGCGAGTATAAATTGAAAAAAATATAAATCGTACCTTTTTTCTACCCAAATCTGCTCAAAATCCCAGACAACAAGTACAGAACCGTTCTGCTAATTACCGGTGTTTCCCGGGGCAACAAAACACAAATAAACATAGCCGGTGCGTCGAACCATTTCGAAACCAAAGGTCAAAATTTAATCTTTATTGATTGGTCGAGAGCATGTCTATTCACGAGGAATCCCCCTGATCATGCGGCGTAACTTTCTGCACAAATTTAATTTTTAAAACCAAGGAGACTTTCGTTATAAGGACCTTTTGAAGTTTTTGCAACAGAGAGAAAACTTTGATTCATATTATTTCTGCAAAGGTAAGTGACTTTTAGCTAGTACTAATTTATTTTCAATTATTTTAATCCACGTTTGTTGTTTGTTTACATTTTGCTAAGGTGTTGACACAAATTATGTCTCGAGTAAATAATCCTAACATATATTTTACTTTATAGGCTTTTTATGAAAGATTTAGTAATTTTTTGCAAAAAATACTTCATTTTTGACATCCTTTGGTAAAATTGCAAGCACTGTTGAACATGTAGTACACCTTTTTTTGTAAAATTATTATAATATAATGACTAGATCAGTATCAATTTTAGAGCCAATTTTTTTTTAATTGAATGTTTTTAGTGAAATTAGTGTGAAATTGATATAAGTTTGTATAATCTATAAGGTAAAGAATAATCTTAAAAAGAAATCTTAAGATAAGTTTGTATTTCACATCCAGGCAAATGTCTATATCAGTTCAGTAAGAATAATTTATATGTGAGTCCCTGCTTAGTCCAACTAATTGTAACTGCCCATTTGAGATATTGAACTAATTTGTGTATCCATGGGCAATATTTCCCCCCTAGAAGCGAGATTCTGACCTAGACAAAAATATCTCAGAATCTCGTTTTGGCATGTCTGATGTCAAAATGTTTTAACTTGGTCCCTGCCCAGGTGCTGCATCTGTACAAGTTGTGAGTAAAAATTATTCAATCCTAAGATAAGTTAATAAAATATTATTGCACTGTCAATTTTGTACTAATTTCTTACACAAAACAGATTGAGTAGATCTCTTAATAAGATTGAATGAGTAATTTATTCAATTATTTTGTCTTGGACCAATTAAAACCTATTAATTATGCTTGCAATTACATTTATGATAGATAATATCTATTACCAACTATACTTTCAGGATCATTGGTTACTCTTCTATGCTAAAATATCTTTAAAGTTTAACATTTTTGGGAAAAACTTCAAATTAGTAAATGAATTGTAAACAGGGCAGACCATGAACAGACAGCACATAATGTGCCAGCTGATCTTGGTCTGTGCTGGAAGTTTTTTAGAATATCGTTAAGCCAGGTTATTGCACATATCTATGATACACTGACTATCTCATCCCCACTGGTCCAGTAAAAGCATTTTTTATGAGGACAATCATTATTGCCCTGCGTAACTCAAGCATACATCTCTCTGCCTAACATAAGCATACATTGCCTGTAATTTTTCACACTTAATTGGGAAGAGGCCTTTGCCTCTTGATTTTGGAAAAAAAATTATCGCTAAAATTGCTGATTTGTAAAGTAAAAAAGCTGGTCTAAGTTCAGATTTTTGAGAAAACTGCATGATTTTAAAGAACATTTCAAGCCTTTCATTAGAGTCAGGTATATAAGCAGGAAATCACTGATCGCCTTGCCTAACTGAGACATACAATGTCCTGCCTAACTCAAGCATATATTGCTGTGCCTAGCTGGAGCATAAAGCACCCTGCCTAACTGAAGCATAAATCGCCATGCCTAACTCAAGCATACGTCACCCTGCCTAACTAACCTTGCCTCACTCAAGCATATTTTGCGCTGCTACCATGGCTCTCCTGGTTTTTGAACTATAAATCATTATACTTACACAGTTAACCTTTTCATTTGTTTTTAGATTCCACATTTTGGAGAAATTTCAAGAAGAGGACAATCATGACCTTCAGTGACTACGTAAATGACCTTTATGCAAAAGCAATAGTTAAAGGTAACATTTTATATTCTTTATGATGCTCTATAATGGTAAGATATTCAGGGAGTAAAATTATTTAAATTATTGAAGTTTACCGCGATTGTTTTAATATCGACATAGTGTACATGTAGTTAGGTACGGTTTGTCAGTGTACGAAATGGTAAAAATTTATACGAGGCATTATTGTAAAAAAGTTGTTTCCCTTTGTTTTGTGTATGCCATATGTTGCCAAATCTTTAGACAATATTAAAAAACTACAAAACTTGTAAATTTTTGTAAAAGTTAACCGCGATTGTTTGAATATTATTGAAGTTTACAGCTATTCTTTGAATATTATTGAAATTTACTGCAATTGTTAAAATATTATCAAATTTTACTGTGATTTTTTAAATAATATTGAAGTTTACCACGATTTGCCTTTTGTTTGAATATTGCATCAAGATTATCAAATCAAACTATTCAAAGAATAGCTGAAATTATCAAAGCATTATTTTTATGCCCCCGCCTACCACGTTTCGTCATCATCAGTTCCAGTTCATTATCTTGGCAACATTGCACACATTCAACTCAAATTTGACATATGGATATAATATGAAAATGCAGTTTGAATATTGTCATTGTCGGATGATTTTTGACAGAGTTATGCCCCTTAAAAAAATTCAGTTTCCGTTCATTTTCTCCCAAACGCTTGTACACATTCAAGTCAAATTTGATATATGGATACGTGAAAGGAATGCAAAGATCAAGTTTGAATTTGGTCATGTTTCTATGACTTTTTGGCAGAGTTATGCCCCTTTAGTTTTGAAAAAAAAAAAAGAAGATATTTTCAGTTTCCATTCATTATCTCCCCAACAGTTGTACACATTCATGGATCGATGATTTTGGACAAAGTTATCCCTCTTGAACGTTTGAAATATTCAGTTTCCTCACTCTTACTTTTGTAGAAATGTATACTATGTATAAGGTTGAAATCGCCATGTGCAGGTATTTAACTTGAAAATACAAGTCAAGTTCGAATTTGGTTTTGATCCAAATACTTTTACAAGAGTTATCCTTTTTGAACTTAGAAAAACACATTTCTAGTTTGTTGATATTTTTTCATGTAAAATAAGATAATATTAATTATAAAGTCATTTCACATGATAACAAAATCTCTTTTTAGTGTGAATTCATCTTACTTACTATATTGTAATTTCAATATATTCCAAAGGTATATATACCTAAGGTAGCTTAATATAATTGCTTTACTGATAAGCTTCTTTTTGTTAAAAAATCTTTGTTTGAACCAGAAATTTAAAAAAACAGTTATTAACACTTACCACCTTAGATAATCTTGAATGTGACTGTGAAAATGTTTTTTTATGCTCCAGCAATTAACATTCATATATTTGAAGTCAGTTATGTTAACAAATCAACCAAAAGGTTTATAGTTTTCTGTAGACATATTTTCACTTTCTCATTGTAGACGATCGTACCCAGGACTGGTTACTTGTGTCATCAATATGGCCAACCCTAGCTATAACTACAACGTACCTTGCTGTGATATTGGGTGGTCAAAGGGTAATGAGGAACAGACAACCATTCCAACTAAATAATTTAATGATGTTCTATAACTTCTGCCTTGTTCTACTGAATGGTTACATCTACTTTGAGGTAAGTATTTGCAGTCCTCAGAACCATTATCAAATGTTCATAAGTAGATAATCATCATCATCATCATCATCCTAATTGTCATGATAATAATATATTCATCATAATTATCATCATAATTAATAAATTATCATCATCTTCATTATTATCATCATAATTGTCAGTATCATTATCATCATTTACTTCATCAGCATCATTATCATTATTATCATCTCATCTTTGGTACCATATAGTATTAGTATCATCATCATCGTCATCAATATCAACATTATTATCATCATCATCATCATCATTTTATGTAATCCCCTCACTTAAAGTTGAGTATACTAGTAAGGTTACTATACTTATGCGCATAAATCATATTTATTCATACCACAGCTTTCATTGTAATTGTAATTTAAGCTGTGTTAATCATACATAGCTAACAACTTGACTTTATAGCTAGGATCTTGTTAAAAAAACAAAAACAAATAAAGCAAAAGTTTTCATTTAACTTGTTGCTACATGATAACTGAGGGGCGTCCACGGCCAAGTGATTAAGGTTGTAGACTTCAAACCACTTGCCCCTCACCGCAGTGAGTTTGAATCTCGACAGGGACTTTGCATTCTTTCATGTGAGGAGGCTATCCAGCTAGCTTTTGGAATGTCCGTGGTTCTACTCAGGTGCCTGTTCGTACCTGAAATAATGCAAGGCAGGGCACCTGAGGTCTTCCTCCTACAGTAAAGCTGGAACATTCCATATGACCTATACTGTGCTGATGTGACATAAAACCAAATCAGACAAACAAACACATGATCACTGCAGTCTTTAATGTTAAGGTTATTTTTTAAAAAAAAACATAACATTAATTTTGTTATATATACAATGATTGTATATTTCAGTTTGTTATGACAACATGGTTAAACTGGGATTTCAGCAAAGTATGTATGCCTGTAGAACATGGAAAAGCGTCCGCAGATAGACTTGCCGCGGCATGTTGGTGGTTCACATTCTCTAAAAGTATTGAACTCATAGACACAGTAAGTTATTTTAGATTAAAAAAAAATTTTTGTCCTTTTTCCAAGCTGGTTGTTTGTATAAGAAAGTGGAAGGTATCTAGTACTGGAAAAATGCTTGACAGCTTGCCCGATAATGCTTTGGAAAATTCATTGTGGCTTGCTGTAGTGATCAAGAGGGTATTCTAGAAACACCCACTCGTCCAAGCATAATAATATTTATATTGTACTGTCTTCTTTCTTTAATTCATTGGGCACAGCTTAAATAAGATGATACATACTTATCATTTTCACACCGGACTTGGACCCTTTTTTGCATTGTTTACTGTCAAAAATAAAAAATTATGGTGTTAAATTAAATGAATTCATTAAAAGAAATTTCATTATACCCGCACATGCACCCTTATACTCTACCAAACCTACCCTGCTTTATGAAATATTCATTCTTTCAGCAAGGTTTCAGAACTTTAATATAATTTCATTTTGGCCTAAAGTTCTCATTTTGCCTGAAAATAATTGTCTTTAAATGGCATTACACTTTCTATCATTTTCATGATTCTATTTTTAGGTATTTTTTATGCTCCGGAAGAAGAATAATCAGATCACATTTCTACATCTTTACCATCATTTCACGATGCCATTGATTTGGTATGTGGGCGTTAAATATGTCCCAGGGGGAGAATGTAAGTATATGGATAGATCCCTGAGCTGTCTAATTTTTATTATCATGTTAGTGGATACAATCAGAATTTCACCACAACATATTTGTTAACAAAAGAGCACATGTCAATTCTATTGTTATTATAGCCAACTTCCTTTATGACAGGTAAAAAGAAATAACTTCATAAATTGATAGCATCCTTGTATATAGTTTATATAAAAGTCATGATTAACCAATGAAAAGCAAGTTTGCAAACATACATTGTTATAAGCTTATAGATACAGTAACAGGGTTAAGATTACTTCATAAATGATGTTTATTTTATCTTTTGGGCCAAAAACATTATGAGGACTTCCTCTAATAAAACCTGCTTTAATCTAATTCACCTGCAGAATTTGTAGAATGGATTTGTCCAACTCCCATTTCGGAACAGTCCGTTATCAACCTCTGGGAATATCATAGTGAAATATTTAAAAGTGGTCATTCAACAGTTAAACCTACCATCGTTAGCTTTTACTAATGGTTAATGTGGCTTTGCTCAGTATTCACACAATCCCTTTTCCTTGTCTGTTGCATCCAGTGCTTTCAGCACTTTGATTTTCATAATTGATTAATCATTTCTTTTTTTTCTGAATTTAAAATGACATAACTTACACTTTCAGCATACTATTCTGCCAGTATTAACAGTGGAATACATGTACTCATGTACACATACTACCTTCTATCTGCCATGGGACCTCATATGCAGAAATATTTATGGTGGAAACGTTACATGACTGTTATGCAACTTGTAAGTTTTATTTTAATATTTTGCTTTTAATGGAGAGGTTGTAAGGATTGGTAGCACCAATTTTGTTCTGGTATTTTGTTGTTATGTACCGGTACTGGTTAAGAATTTACCTAGGTGGGTTTTGTTAGATTATGAATCAATAATTTACTGTTGAAACTTCATGGGAGAAAACCCTACCTCTACCAATATTTTACTTGAATAAATGATGGATATTATAGAGATCTGATTCTTTTAATCTCAGTTTCATATACTTATAAAATGAGCCGTGTCACGACAAAACCAACATAGTGCGTTTGCGACCAGCATGGATCCAGACCAGGCTGCGCATCCGCGCAGTCTGATCAGGATCCATGCTGTTCGCTATCAGCTTCTCTACTTGTTATAGGGTTTGTAAGCGAACAGCATGGATCCTGATCAGACTGCGCGGATGCCCAGGCTGGTCTGGATCCATGCTGGTCGCAAACCCATTATGTTGGTTTTGTCACGGCGCGGCTCAAATATCCTTTGGATAAATGATAATCAATTTAGCATATTGGTAATGTGTTTTAATGATAAAGTTCCAATATAGTAATATGTACATTCAAATTTTGATTGTTGCAGCATAAGTGTGTATGATTTTTGTTTGGTATATTTCAGATTCAATTCTGGGCCATATTGTTTCACACATCATATGCCATCTACAGTGATTGCGGATACCCAAACTTGTATAACTGGGCTCTGATTTTCTACGACTTTACCCATATAGCCTTGTTCTCCAATTTCTACTACCAAACTTACTCCAAAAAGGCCAAAGAAGCCAGGCTGAAGAAGATGGAGCAGAATGGAACATCCCGTAAGAATGGACTGGTCCATGAGCCTTCAGAGGGTAAAATGCGACTAAGGAGCAGAAAAGATTGAATGTAACAATAAACAAGTAATGTGATAATGAAACTGCCACCCCTTCATGTGGTAATAGGTGTGACCTGATTTTATTTGTTGCATACTTGCAGAAATTTTTTATTTTTTGCTGAAAGTTTGCGAAAATTTAACCATTATAAGGCTATTTATAGATCTGAATTTCTATTTTTAGACTGGAAATGAGTTATAAATAGATCTTGGTACTTTTTATACACTTTTTAACAGAAAGTTATGAATTTAGCTGATTACTTATTATTTGAACCTAAAGTAATTGGAGTATTTTTTTGGAGATCTTTTTGCTCTTAGAACTACATGATTGAAAACACGTCATATTGCAATGTAAAACAACATAATTATTGTCACAAAAAACACCATGTTGTAATATTATATAAAACACCTTATTCGTACTTAAAACACCATATTGTGACAGAAAACATGATATTGTAACAGAGAACACTGCGTTATTACAGAATAACCAAATTTTTACCATAAACAACATAATAATACAGGAATTCTGTGATACATGTAGTTCTATTTTGGTCCCACTTGTGACTGAAAGATAATTCACGGAGGGACACCTGAGGTATTCCTCTGCTAAGTTGCCGTATGACTACTAAAGTGTAAGTGACTTTAAATACAGTCAAAATACAAGATTTATGTGGTTATCTTTACATAACAGTCTTATCAGCTGACAGTTTTAAAACTGAAATTTGTTTCTTGTGCGCATTGATCTTGAGCAAGTTAGCTCTTGACTTTTTTATTTGTTGTTGATAATTAGATTACAATCATGTAGTTTTTAATTACATGTAGTATTTTTTTCAAGTTTGAATTTTTAAAGATTTATTTTTCTCATTTGAAAGCATTGCCACTTTAAATGGAAAAAAAAGGTAGATTTACTTATTGAGGACATCTCTCTGCGGGGAATAAAATCAGATACATAATTTAATGATCACTGACTTGGATGCATGATTCTAATATTATTTTTTTCTGAGTTATTCCCCTTTGTAAAGTTTTAATGGTCAGGTTTGGCATGCTGGTTTAGCCGAGCATCCATTAAAGGTATTCGCTTAATGTTTCAGACATGTTTAAGAAACCATAACTGTTGGGTTTTTAGCTCACCTGAGCACAAGTGCACATGGTGAGCTTTTGTGATCCCTCTCTGTCCGGTGTTTAGTCGTTCATCGTCAACAATTTCTTTGACTAATGGCTAGATATTAACCAAACTGCACAGGAATGATTCTTGGTTGGTTGGTACGCTATCAAAGTCATTCAAATGAATATAGACAAATTCATAATTAGGTAACAGGGTCATAAAAACAGGTCTTAAGATGCAAATTTCAAAATCTTTCTTGTCTGAGCTTTGGTATATCGTACATGTATGTAACATCATCCGCAGAATATTTCTATTTGAACTAAAATGTGTTTCAACATTTGGTAACAAAACATTTATATGGTGTAAGGACTTGTTAATTTGCAACAAAATGCCATTATGTAACTGGGACTTGCTAGCCAAAGTTTGTTTAGTTCTGGACAATCACATGTAGGCAAGTGATCCAGAAATGACTCATTTGGAAAGTGAAGCATCATTGCAAAGGTATCTTTCCAGTTATCACCTTCAAACTTGAGTTTTCCTTCATTCTTAAATATGGTTCTGTACTAATTAAGTCTTTATTCCAATCTTTCCTCAGACAAAGTAGGTGTAACTCCTACCAAGAGTAGAAACAGGAATACTTCTTTTGTCACTGTTGAGGACTGTTACCATACTGGTTCATAGATTCTGTTGTTGTACTTGTTACTGGACCATCGAACGTTGATGACACCTGAGTCCTTTTCATAAAGTTACTTCCTTTATTGATAGTCTGTTGTAGTGTTGCTTTCTTTGCGTGTTCCACCAGTTTTCAGAGTCTATTTTTCAAAAAGGATAAATTTATTCACCAAGTTGAAGAAAAAATTTGTTTGTTAGTGTTTTAAAATTATTTTTGACCTTATTTCTTTTAACTTCATTACATGACCATAATAAATATATCTATTTAACCATAAGTGAGGTTCATCTTTTAACGGGTCAAATTTCCCCACTAAATCAACATTTGGCCTACCTTTAATCTGCACTGTCGAGGTTTCTGTTTCCATGGTTGTGGATTCTGTTTCTGTACTTGTTACTAGACTTTCTGTTACTGGACCATCTGAACGTAGATGTGGCCTATTAAAGTCTGGATTCGAAGTTCTTTTTTTATAGTTACTTCCTTTATTGATACATGTAGTTTATTGTAGTGTCGTTGTTATTCTTTTCCTTCTCCACCTGTTCTCAGAGTCTTTTTTTGCACCAGGTTTCATGTTGTAGTCCTTTTCATAAAGTTACTTCCTTTATTGATAGTCTGTTGTAGTATTGTTGTTTCCTTTTCCTTCTCCACCAGTTTTCAGAGTCTTTCCTTTTTTCACACCAAGTTTCACATGCGTAGTTTGGGTACTAAGTTTGTACTATGGAGAATTGTTTCACCATACTATATCCCAGTTTTGTCGTTTGATATTCAAACTTGAAAAATGAAGAAAGAAGAATAATAAAATAAGTTTCCAATGTTTAATGTTGTTAACAGAATGGTGTTATGAAGGGATGTGTAACAGGGGTTTTTCTTGTCTGTTTGTTTGTTGTGGGAGGGGAACCTTTTGACTATTTGTAATACTGTAGATATTCAAACTTCTTTTCTTCAGATTTATTTTCTTTTAGTTATTTTCTTAGTGTCTGTTCTTTATTAAATAATAACGCTGTAACAAAAGTTGGTTCAACTATATAAATTTATTGTCCAAGCAAAGCATATATCTATCTTTACAATCATCACAATAATACCAGAAAGATTTAATATTAGGAAATTATACTCACTTATGTCATACAAATGAGAGGACATACAAACTGAATAGCTATATAAAATTTGTAACTAGAACATTAAAATGTATTTAAAGATTTTGCTTTGGTTGTCAAGCTTGGTTTCTATGATGACAATAGCAACTTAAATTTATTGGGCAGCAATGAACCAACATGTTAAAAAACATAACTTTTTATAAATATATAATTGCATTTAAAAGAAACATAAAAGGGGTAATACTAATCCTAACACTTAAAAGGATATTTGTTGAACACAAAATGTTTAAGAATATGCTTGTAAATAACTTTTATAAACATTATATACATCAAACAACATAAAAAGAAAACAGTATATAATAAATGATTCAAAAATTTAATGTGAATACAACAAAATACATAAAAAGAAAACACATATTAATTTGTTGTTACATTAACATTACCCTTGGCATTTTTAATAATATCCGTAAATGCTGCCTCAGACAGATTAATTTGAGGAGGATGTACAGCATATGCACTTTCAGACAATTCAGCAGTTTCAATTAGTTGGTCTAAACTTAAAGGAGGATTACGCCTTAAATCAGCACGAATATGTGAAAGTAGCCCACCATGTATAGCACTTAAGGTATTTTCTGCAGAAATATTAGCCAAATTACTCTTTGTTTGTACCTCCTGAACAAAATCCCTAACTGACTGATTTACTTTTTGTTTCATTTGAAAAATTTCTGACGTTAATTAAATTGGGTCTATTCTTTTAGAAAATCTTTTAACAAGTTTTCTTTTAAGTCATCAAAATTATGCTTTGTGTCGTCACTTAAATAGGTGTACCAGTCAATTGCTACTCTTATACTTAAAAACATGCCAAAAAATTTTGCTAGTAGATCACTGCTCGTTTCTGTTACATGTCCTAAATACTCGTATCTAGTTAACCAGCTTTTAGGCTCATTAACATTAGGTTCAAACTTCCCAAAATCTATATTGAATTTGAAAGGAGGCCTACCTGTTGATGTTGGTGCTGAGAATCCTTCGGTTGACTATGACGGCTAGATTTGGTGTCCTTGTCCTGGCTAAAGTTGGCTCTGTATGGTCTCGCTCAGTGGCTGCTGGTTCACTGTTTACCGGTCCCTTTTGATCTAAGTTGGTAATAATCTGTTGGCACTCTTTTTCATCCAGTTCCTTGGTATCAACTTACTCCACCAGTTGTAACAGGGGTTTTTCTTGTCTGTTTGGTTGTTGTGGGAGGGGAACTTTTTTATTATTTGTAATACTGTGTTTATTGGAACCTTTTTCTATTTGTATAACTCAAACTTCTGTTCTTCTCTGGTTTACTTTCTTGAAGTAATTTTCTTAGTAATAACGCTGTAACAAAAGTTGGTTCAACTATATAAATTTATTTCAAGCAAAGCATATATCAAAATGGACCCTAGGTTTCTTTGGTTCCATGATGACCATAGCAACTTAATTGGATAACAATGAACGAACATGTTACAAGCAAACAAATTAAATTACCTATATAGTGTTAACAACCTTTTATCAATTTATAATTACATTGAAAAGAAACATAAAAGGGGTATTACTAATTCTTACACTTAAAGGGATATTTGTTGAACAATATGCTTGTAAATAAACTTTTATAAACATTATATACATCAAACAACATAAAAAGAAATAACAGTTCATAATAAATGATTAAAAGAATTACTGCCTATAAAACAAACTACATATTAAAAAGAAAACATATACAAAATTGTTGTTACACAGTTCCTTTGAAATCACTGGATCAACCTACTCGGGGCTTTCACTGCATTTTGGTCATGATTATTTCCCCCTAACAACAAAGTTGTATGGAGGACATACTGGAATCAGCTTTTCTGTCTGTTTGGTTTTGCTTGTCTGCCCTGAATTGGTTAAAAATCTTTATGTTTGGTATGGAGGTTGGTCATGACCAGTAAATGATCCCTTTTCATTTAGAGGTCAGTAGGTCAAAGTTAAAGGTCACTTGAATCTTTGCCACTAAAAACATGTAGAATATATAACTTAGCACTGGCTTACTTCCCGCAGATTTGGCAGGGAAGTTGTCCTTGAGCTCTAAATGGCCACTGTTGATTCTGTCAAAGTGGTATGTGGGGGTATTCACGCCATGACAGTGGCAGTTCTAGTTCATTCTCACTGGATCAACCTATTCCACCAGATGTAACAGGGGTTTACATTCTGCCAGTTGTTGTTTTGGGGAACTATTAATTTTTTGTATCTATGTATTGTCTTTCTTCTTCAATTTTCTATATGTAATTTTTTCCAGGGTCCGTCCTTTTACCAAATAATAATACTGTGTGAACTGTTATTCTTTTCCCCAAAAATATAAAACATACAATTATTAATTCTGTACAAATATACAAAGATTTAACATCAGGGACTTAACTTGCTCTTCAAAGGGTATTTGTTTAAACACAGAAAATATAGCATTATATGTTTAAAAGCAAAATAATAAAGTACATGTATTAATATATAGGTAATGTTTTATAATTCTATTTTTTGTTTACAAAATATATATACACATATTAAAAAACAACAAATGTGTTAAAAATCCTTGTTACATTGGCTTAAAGCATTGTCCCGTTATCCTGTCCCAAGATGCTGTCTTCAGGTGAGCGATTTGGGGTCACTGGCCCTCTTGTTTACAGAATTATTCCCTTCTTTATAAACTTGGAAAATTCATTTCCAATATCATGCAAGACCTGTCTTGTAAGTCATTGACAAAGACCTTTAACTCTAACACAGATTTTTGCATAATTTTTACTGATTTATTCCCCTTTGTGAATTTTTATATGTTGAATATTGTGTTACAATGATGATAACCTTGTTTACAACATCATTGTAACTTCAATATCATATTTTACATTTTCTCTCATTAATTTTCGTATCTTTATCATGTATATTATTTTTCTTTGTATATTCTTTGTTATTAAAAATGTGTCAAAATTTCAGCTTAAATCTTGTCATAATGAGAGCTGTTAATATAATTATATAAAGACCTATGCCGTAAAAAGTATATTTTGATACTAATTTACTATTAACATTTAATGGACTATTCCAAATTAAAAATGGGTAAGTTCATTATATTCAACAGGGTATATGTTAGCTATTAAAGGTTCTCAGGACAAGTCAACTAATCAAAAGCATATCATACCTGGTCTGTTCAGGCTGTATTGTCACTGCATATTAGTAATTCTGATATTGTGGCCACATACCCTTAGATTTTAATATTTTTTTGTTCTATTCATTCTTTACTAAAAATCAGTATTTTTTTTTCTTACATCAAATTTTTGATAATCTTTGGTTCTTTTTTCTTTCTGTTTTGTACTTATTTCTTATTTCAGTTTTATTTGTAAGTTTTATTTTTCATGTTGCAATTGCTGTGAGATTTTATTGTGTGATATTTTTTACCTCATTAATTTTGTAAGTTGATATACTAATGTACATGTACTTTTACCATATGCTCAAATTTCTTGAAGTGTATTCTGATTTCACCTTGCAACTGCCACACAGGATTTTGTCACACAAAAAGAGGACTGTATGTGGGGAACTTATATCAAAACAGTATTCACTATTTGAAAGTACACTTATATGTGATTTTAGATAGAGCTTTGTTTTGTTTTTTTACTCCATGTGTAGATCATATTATGTTTTGTCCACATGCATGATAAGATTTGGATTGGTTTTAGCCAATCTCTTACACATAATCTCATCACCATAATACAGATATTTGAGGGAGGGGCTTCTAGGGGCACCATTTAAACAGGGATATAGGACTATATATGTTTAAAATAACGTTTTTATTTTATAAAGTAAGGAAAATTAATGTATTTTATCTCTACCTTTTTAAGATTATCAAAAAGAAAATGTGGAAAACATAAAACTTTGTCATATGGATGTTTTATAAATCATGTGAAAATTTTAGTATTTAATTCTTGATGTGAGAATTATTAGGGTTGTACAGTGTCTTTGGGAAATCATTGAATCATTGTAAATTCTGTCATCTATTTATAAAATCTTTTGAGTGCTGTTTTGTAAATGAGAGATATAGCATGTGTGTTTGTATTTTTCTTTTTTGATTTTGATTTTACTTTTTAGGGATGTTAATGACTTTATTTTTAGACTGGGTAGATCCTCTTGTCCAATTTTAGAAGTTTGGATAACAAAAAAAAACAACACTTTTTACATATGACTGTATAATTTTGCTGAATTTTTTACATAGATTTGGTTAAAATAATGTTACGCTTAATTTTATATAGCTAAAGAAACTTCAGTGAACTGGTTTAATAGTACTGCTAGACCTGTTTACTGTCGCACTGCGTCAAAATAAACGCAGCATATAAATTAAAAGTTAAAAATAGTTAAAATAGTATATAAATAGTTTTATTACTAAGATGTTTCCAAGAAACCATTTTCAAAATTACTTCATGTATAAGAGGATGGATAAATGTTGAATATATATACATGTATATATATATTGAAATACTGGTAAATGATTTATATGTTACATTTCCGTACCATCTGTGATAGATTATGCAAGCAAAAATGTTATTTTAGATCAGTTTGTATCATATGAGCCGCGTCAAGACAAAACCAACATAGTGCGTTTGCGACCAGCATGGATCCAGACCAGCCTGCGCATCCGCGCAGTCTGATCAGGATCCATGCTGTTCGCTATCAGTTTCCCTACATGTTATAGGGTTTGTAAGCAAACAGCATGGATCCTGATCAGACTGCGCAGGCTGGTCTGGATCCATGCTGGTCGCAAACCCATTATGTTGGTTTTGTCATGACACGGCTCAAATGTTATTGTAGATCAATATGTATCATGTATATTTATTTACTATTTTCATATTCATTACACCAAAGTGTTTATTACCATTGGAATTAATTCTGGCATAATTTATAAACAGGAAAGCAATCATTTTTGTTTCTATTTTTTTGGAAATATATTAATGTTTTTTCTAATATATAACTTCATAAGGTACATTTCTCTGACCATTTACTTATATTTATATTTTAATGTGATAAGAACAAATGTGTATATGTCACGTTATTTATTTACATATTTTTGCCTTATTATTAAATTTATTTTCTTATCTCCCCTTTTGGGCTGCATTTTGTGATGATTTTATATAACATATAAATTGTACTGTACTTTTTATAATAAAAATGAGAAGTAATAAATTGTTTATATGCTCAAAGTGTGCTTTCTTGCTTTTTTATTACAAATGTTTTACAAAATATTGTTATGAACAAATCATAGTTATTGAAGATACAGAGACTCCTAGGGACTTAGGATTACTTCATGTGAGAAAGCTATCCCCACCCCCTAGCTTTTGGAACGTCGGTGGTTCTACTCAGGTGTCAGTTTATGCCTGAAATAATGCACTGAAGGGCACCTGAGGTCCTCCTCCACCAGTAAAGCTGGAAAGTCGCCCTATGACATCTTCGGTGTTTGTGCGACGTAAAACCCGGCCAAAAAAAAAAACAAAGACCCTCAGGCACAAGGTTTGGAATTTTATTACAAATTTGTTGTTAAACAGAAAAATAGCGGTATATATGGACAACAATTGTTAAATAATGGCATGTATTGACAATAACTGTAAAGCAAAACACAATAGTATGTATAAACAATAATTGTAAAACAGAAAGTAATACTATTTATTGACAATAATTGAAAAAGAAACAACAGAATATTATGATGTGTACTGATAAAAATGGTGAAACAAAAACAATGGTATGTTTTGATAGTAATTATAAAACAGGAAAAAATAAATGTTACATTAAATGTTAAGGAAAAGATTATGTTATGTATTGACAATGTTTTAATAACTGGAAATAATAGTATGAAATGCAAAAATATGTAAATAAGAGGTATTGGCAAAAATTGAAAAACAGATAGATAGTCGTATGCATTGACAAAAATTGAAAAACGGAAAATAACGGTATGTTTTGAAATAATTGTTAAACAGAAAATAAAGGCATATTTTGACTATAATTGTCAAACAAAAATAATTGAATGTATTGACAATGTTTGTCAAACACATAATAATTGTATGTACCAATAATAATGGAAAAACAATCGTTAATTCGGACAATACGAATTTTACACAAACAGAACTTGAAATAATGACGTTGTTTATGTTTTTATAAATATTTTCAAATGTTATTTGGACATAAAGGGCGACTTTTGCTGAGCGTTTTTCGGACTCTTCATGTGAGAAAGCTATCCAGCTAGCTCATGGAACGTCGGTGGTCCTACTCGAGTACCAGTAAGTGTCTCGAGTAATGTTCAGAAGGACACCTTAGATTTTCCCGGAAAGTCGCCATATGACTGGTGCGACGTTAAACCAAATAGAAATTGTTTACCTTACATTGTAGGACCAATTAAATTCTTGAGAAAATACTGTATATAAAAAAACTCATCTCTTAAGTTAGGATGGCATTATTTGAATAATATGATCAAAAACAAATTGAGGAACACAAAAGTAAAGACAATAATGTATGTTTCTGGTGTTTGAAATTGATACAAGTTTTAAAAACTTTGTTAAAAAATACATGCACATAATATTTTCATAAAAAATACAGATACTTAAAAAAAATCTACAAATGCGTAAGTCCTTTTAAGGAATAAAGTCAATCACATTTAACCAATGAAATAATATGGATTAAAAATAAACCCAAAATCAAATTATCAAGACGGTGCTATGGGGCAGGCATTCATAATTTTTATAAAAACACAAATGCTTCAAAGGTCACATCGAATAAAAGCATTTGTAGCTTAAACAGTGATGAAGTCCGGTAAAAACAACCAAATTTATATAATATACCAGTACATACGACCAAGTTTATATATACAACCAAGTCTATAAAATATACCGGTAAATACAACCAAGTTTATATAATATACCGGTAAAAACAACCAAGTTTATATAATATACTAGTACATACAACCAAGTTTATATATTATACATGTAAATACAACTAAGTCTATAAAATATACCAGTATATACAACCAAGCTTATATAATATACCGGTAAACACAACCAAGTTTATATGATATACCGGAAATTACAACCAAGTTTATATAATATACCTGTTAATACAACCAAGTTTATTTATTACATGCTTTTCGGTGGTTTATAGAAATATATCAGTGATATAAAACTGGTAATTTCACTGTTTGAAACAGTGAAATTACCACTTTGATAATTTCACTGTTTTGAATTTAAGCCCCTTACGTTGTTTCAGTGAAATACAAGCGTGCACAGTACTGGGTACCAACTTAATGACGTGATGTCGTAAATGACGTCACGTTGTATTATTATTTGGTGCGCTTTTCATTCAGTATTGGATTTAATGTCTTTTTAAAACGTTTATTTGCATATAATAAAAAGAAAATTTGTTTAGTTTAGTGTAAGATCGAAATATATTTCACCTTGTGAACACCAAAAGTTCATATTTCACTCGTGGCTGCGCCACTCGTGAAATATACCTTTTGGTGCCCACTCGGTGAAATATATTCCGATCTTACACTGAACTAAACAAATATCCTCTATATAATATACCGTTATATACAACCAAGTTTAATTAATCCATTGACAGAGACTGTGTTTTACGGTTCTTTGGTTTTCCAACTAAATATTTGTCATCTTTTAATATTTCACTTGTGATGAATCACACACATAGTATTGTTTGGCAATATTGACCTGAGACATTTGAATATTCAATGACCTTTTGGCGGTAATCATCAGATTCCGAAATAAATTATACAGACTTAAATGTATTGTTATGCGGTATTTTTTTTTCATTTGATTCTTTCGAAATACTTTTCGTAAAATTATTATATCTTCATATTTATGTTATGAAACGATTTTTAAATTCTTGAAATTCAGAAATAAGTAAATTTTCAATTAGCCAGACCCCTGACATGTTCATTGCAATTTACGGGTCTGACACATTTATGTTTATTTACGTCACATGTATGACAACATGATTATTATCATTAATTTTATCTTAGGCATGTATTTGTAGTTTTCTAATCTGATTTTCCGTTTGACTTAAAGAAAGAAATTAACATACCGCTGGTTTTTGGCATCTAGCGTGTTAATCAGGCTAAATCGAACCATTTTGATTGGTCGAATCGATAATTTCATAATTGGTAGAATGCATTTTCATTGGTTAATAATTTCTTGTTTAAGGGTCTTTTTTTCATTGGTTCACTATCTATTATTATTCTTATTTAATAAAGAAAGAGACAGGACTTTTAAGATAGAACTATTTAATGTGCATATATTGTTGTTTTCAACCGGTTGGAATTGTTGGTGTAAATATGAATATAAAAAAGTAAACTATATTAAAAACAGAAAAAACGGGTTTATTGAGTTTGTTCTTAATTATCGTCGAAAAGATAAAACATGTTTTACAATTTAACGGAATACTATCTGAGAAGATACGGCAAACACTTATTTGTTAAAGAATATCATGGAGACGGAAACCTACACCCCCCCCCCCCCAACCAACCACCCTTTTCTATACTGACGAACCCCGCACCACAGTATGATACAACGGTATATGCATAACTTTAAGTATCAGCATATCATTTGACTTACTAGCCATGGTGACAATTTGTAGCACTTACAAAGTCAAATTGAAGTTTGTAGGTCCGATTCGTATGATTTGTTTTTCCTTTTTCTTTAATTTTTTTTCAATTATATTTTGCAAAACTTGACCACTGTGTTATACATGCGAATCACTCTTTGTACGAGTTTACATATTGAAATCAATTAAAACAATTATGTATTTTTCAAAATCATGAAATTAAAGGAAAGATAAACGCTATAAATTCAACACATCATTTATCAACTCATGTAGCCTATAATCAGTTTATAAATAAACAAAAAAAGGTTTCCCGAATATTCGAACTTGCAATTTTGAGAATAGAATTTCGTCGTTCCTATCACTAGGCCGGCGGGCCGTCTTTAAAATAAAGGGTATCGTGGACAACCCTGTCATTAAATTCATGTGCGTATATCGTAATAAATTATGGAAACAAACGACAAAACCTCTCGAAAATTAATGAATTTCAGGTCAATATTAATAAATAGTTTTATGTTATTACTCACATTTCCTGCAGAAACAAATCAGTTGCTTTAAATCTTTCTTGAAATCTTTCGATGCCAATGAGTAGAGTAAGAAACTAAAAGCATTATTTAAGTAGAGAAAAAATTGCGTAGCATACATAAAGATGTGCCAACTTCTACTGTTAAGCTCTAGGTCAATTTGGTCATATACATATAGTGATCGTACCATAAAAGAGAGTACACAAACACAGTGGAAGATTCCTGTAACTATACTTAAACGCGTGAATTTTGTTAAAAGTCTTCTGCTACTGCTAACAACAGGTGCTTTCCTTTTACAAAGAAATACGATAGTAATAACATTGCATATTGTTATAAACAAAAATGGAAATACACAAAGGACATACACTTCTGAAAGATATCCAATTGTATTTGTTGCGTTAGAGGAGAAGTCGATACATAGTAAAGTTGCATCATACAGGTTTATTCCAGCAAGAATAATGAAAAGTGAAATAAAGGCAAATTTCGCTCTTCTGCCAGCCCCTTTTGTATTGAATTTTAATGGAAAACAAATACTCAACGTTCTTTCAGCACAAATACAAACAATGATCCAGGCTGAGAGCTGAGGTGTAAAATTGAAGAGTGTATTTTCTAATAAGCAATTAACGGACAATGTGATGGGTAAAGATTCGAAGTTACTCCATGGATTTTCGAGCACATTTTGAGTTAATTTATATAGCATACAAAAACTGTCAGATGCTGATAAAAATATAAAGTACATCGAACATGCTAGCTTTCTTGTATTTTGTCCTTTGATCCAAACAGTTAGAGAGATTAAATTTCCTAAAAGTCCTACAGCAAATACACATATTTCAATACAGAACCTCACCTTCTTTATGTTTTCAAAAAATAAATCTCTATCATCCGGGTCTGCTAGATATAAATCATCATCATCTCCCATGTTTGAAATGTTCATTTTATAAATTTTAGTACAACACTATTAATAAAATGAATATATATTCCGATGTTTAAATAATTTCTCTATATAAGGTCTGAATAGCAGATTATTCGTCAGACCTTTATATTAGATCAAAAACGTATTCATTTACTGGAGTCAAAAATGCCATTAAATAGTGAGATATTTCATCTGAAAACTATACAATTTTTAACATTGTAATCTTTGCATATTTTTGCAAAATTTCAAATAAAAAAAATCAGTATACTGTTTTTCATATGTAGGAAGTATTATCAGATAGTATTTTAAAAAATAATAAACTAATTGGGAAATTGATTGAAAATTTTGTTTTGCAAATGAATGTAGGTCTATATAAAGTCTATGAAGTAACTTAAAGTATAAATACATATCATGCTATTTATTCGTCTAGATTGGTCTGTTTAATATGAAAAAGGTAAACTAATAAATTTAAATGATTTGGAATGAAAATTATTTGTCATAACAATTTTTTTCTTTAACAATATAACTCGTTGTCTCTCTTATCAAATCAATATGATTACTATAAAAAGCTGGTATTTTTTCAGCTCGTAAAAACAACTTTGCTCTTTTGTTTACGTTGTCTACAAGTTTAAATTTGGAACAAAATTTTGTGAGCTTATACCAATCTTGTTAATATGGTAACTGAAGATATAGAATAACATCCTTCTTTTTGAAAAGTGAGACTTCAAACTTGATGTTACTTGTTTCTTTTGTCAAACTACACACGTCTTGTTTTTAGTTTCATTTGCCAGACTATACACGTCTTGTTTTCAGTTTCTTTTTCCAGATAACACACGTCTTGTTTTCAGTTTCTTTTGTTAGACTACACACTTCTTGTTTTTAGAATACATACGTCTTGTTTTTAGTTTTTTGTTAGACGACACACGTCTTGTTTTTGTTTCTTTTGCCAGACTGCATACGTCGTATTGTCAGTTTTTTTGTCAGACTTCATTCGTTTTGTTTTCAGTTTCTTTTACCAGACTACACACATCTTGTTTTTAGTATCTTTTTTCAGACTACACACGTCTTGTTTTCAGTTTCTTTTGCCAGACTGCGCACGTCGTATTGTCAGGTTTTGTTTTGGTCAGACGTCCTTCGTTTTGTTTTCAGTTTCTTTTGCCAGACTGCACATGTCTTTTTTCAGTTTCTTTCGTCAGACTGCTCACGTCTTGTTTTCGGTTTTTGTTTTCAGTTTCTTTTGTCAGACTACTCAAGTGCTGGTGTCAGTTTTTTCTTTTGTCAGATTACACAGGTCTTGCTTTCAGTTTCTTTTGTCAGACTACATTCTTCTTGTTTGCAGTTTCGTTTGCTAGACTGCACACGTTTTGTTTTCAGTTTCTTTTGTAAGAATACACACGTCTTATTTTTAGTTTCTTTTGCCAGACTGCACAGGTCTTGTGTTTAGTTTCCTTTGCCAGACAGTACATGTCTTTTCAATATCTTTTGTCAGACTATGCACGCATTGTTTTCAGTTTCTTTTAGCTGACCACTGACGACTTGTTTTCTGTTTCTTTTGCCAGACTGTACACGTCTTGGTTTTATTTTCTTTTTATTTTTGGGCTGTACAATATTTGTTTAAATTTTGTTTTGCCGGACTACACGCTTCTTATTTATAAATTGTTTGGTCTGAATGCATTAATCCTTGTTTAACTGATTAAAGTTATAAAATTATTTATTGCTAACACAAATTTTAACCAGCTTAATTTTCAGTGTTTTTATTAATATGCATTTCAGACAGTGGTTCTTGATTAATGTTATGAAACAGTAGATATAAAACAAGTAATATATATAAAAAAAAACATCTGCTTTTACTATGGGTACATAAATGTTCTTCAAGTTAGTATAACTAGTAAATGTTTTCACAGGTTTCACAACGTTGATAAAATATATTTTCCAAATTGGTAATTCACTACATCAACTCGTTGTTAGTATGTTGTATGATTTTTCCAAAATTTGAAATTGAATCTGGTCTGACAAAACGTTAATTTGGAATCACAATAACCAGTTCAAATTCTTTTACATTAATTTACTTTTAATTTATCTTCTTTTTTTTTTTGGTACTGACAAATATTATAACAAATCCTCAATAAAAGACAAAATATTTTTAT